>NW_007793380.1:0-420 GCF_000696425.1 Galeopterus variegatus
AGTTATTAAACGAAATATAAACACAAGGGAGAGTTTAACCAGCAGGCTAACGGAAGTTGAAGAGAGAACCTCTGAACTTGAAGATGGGCTGTTTGAAATAACACAAGCAGACAAAAAGAAAAAAGTATCAAAGGCATTGAAGAAAACTTGAGAGAGATATTAGACAACCTTAAGCGCTCAAATATCCGAGTCATGGATATTCCAGAAGGGGAGGAAAAAGGAGAATGTTTTGAAAACATATTCAATAAAATAGTGGCAGAAAACTTCCCAGGCATAGGAAAAAACACAGATCTTCAGATCCAGGAAGCTCAACGATCTCCAAATGTATTCAACCCAAAAAGGGCTTCTCCAAGACATGTTATAGTCAAATTGGCAAAACTCAAAGACAAAGAGAGAATCTTAAAAGCTGCAAGAGAGAAG
>NW_007793380.1:1420-1638 GCF_000696425.1 Galeopterus variegatus
TCACTGCAAAAGCAGTATTAAGGGGGAAATTTATTGCATTAATGCTTACCTCAGAAGAATGGAAAGATGGAAAGTGAACAACCTAACTCTGCACCTTAAAGAACTAGAAAAACAGGAACAATCTAAACCTAAAGCTAGAAGACGGAAAGAAATCATCAAGATCAGAGCAGAACTTAACGAAATTGAAACCCACAAAACAATACAAAAGATCAATGAAT
>NW_007793381.1:0-529 GCF_000696425.1 Galeopterus variegatus
AATCATTAGCTTCACTCTATTTTTCTCATCTTCTAAAAAATAATTATAGTAAAAAAAAAAAAAAAGGGCTGGGCGGTGGCGCACTGCTACAGTGCACCTCTTGGGAAGTGCGGCGGCGCTCCCGCCAAGGGTTCGGATCCCACATACAGACCGGTTCCCACTCACTGGCTGAGCGAGGGGCGGGCGCGACACTGAGGGTTGCAATCCATTGCCGGACATGAAAAAAGACAAAAAAAGTAAAAAAAAAATAATAATTATTATTAAAAGACTCAATCAGTGACTTAACTCTGTTTCTTTGCAAGAACCAGTTCAGAGCAACGTCCTGCTTCCTTGCAACCTACCAAAATTATCTAACACAAGCCCAAATTCTAAAATATGTTTTCTAATATCCTTTTACTGCAACATCTCTCAGTTTCCCATGGAGTGTAGTATCCCTTGTTATAATGACTAAATAATGTGGACTTTGACTGTAGGTGTGCTCCTTGTGGTCTTTGGCTATAGGACATTGCCATATACATATATATATGCA
>NW_007793381.1:1084-1638 GCF_000696425.1 Galeopterus variegatus
GACCGGTTCCCGCTCACTGGCTGAGCAAGGTGTGGGCGCGACACCAAGGGTTGCGATCCCGTTGCCGGTCCCGGTCCGGTACGGGCGCAACACTGAGGGTTGCGATCCGTTGCCAGACATGAAAAAAGACAAAAAAAGTAAAAAAAAAAAATAATTATTATTATTAAAAGACTCAATCAGTGACTTAACTCTGTTTCTTTGCAAGAACCAGTTCAGAGCAACGTCCTGCTTCCTTGCAACCTACCAAAATTATCTAACACAAGCCCAAATTCTAAAATATGTTTTCTAATATCCTTCTACTGCAACATCTCTCAGTTTCCCATGGAGTGTAATATCCCTTGTTATAATGACTAAATAATATGAACTTTGACTGTAGGTGTGCTCCTTGTGGTCTTTGGCTATAGGACTTTGCCATATACATATATATATATATATATATGTATATGTCACACACACACACACACACACACACACACACACACAAAGTAATTTACTCATAGAATATTCACTTAGAGAGTATCACCGTTATGTTCAGTCTAGAATTTTCATAGAAA
>NW_007793382.1:0-1638 GCF_000696425.1 Galeopterus variegatus
CTTCAAAGAAAACATAAGAGAAATCTTCATGAACTTGCAGGAGGCAAAGAATATGTATATCAGACATAAAATTTATTAATCATAAGATGATAAAATTGACATTAGCAATGTTAATTTTTTTGCTCTTTTTAATGCAGCGTTAAATAAATGAAAAAGTAATCGAACAGTAGGCAGAAAGTATTTGCCATACATATAATGTAAATATTAAATATATTATATAAGAAAATATAAATATAGATATTGCAGGTATATATGAAATAGAATTTCTGTTCCAATTATATAAAGATCTCTCACAAAGTCAATATTAAATGAATAAGCAATTTAACATGAGCAAGAGATTTTGAAAGCCACTTCACAAAAACAATTTATGAGTGGCTAATAAGTACATAAATTGTGATTATATCACCATTATTCAAGAAATCAAAATTTAAAAAAAACAATGAGATGCCATTTTACACACACTAGAGTGACTAAATTTAAAAAGACTGACAATTCTAAATGTCAAAAAATATGTGTAACAACTGGTATTCTCAGAGTTCGCTAATGGAAGTGTACAATGGTACAACTACTTTGGAAAATACATTGTCAGTTTCTTTTAAATGGAAATATATATTTACTATATGCCCTAGTGATTTCATTCCTTGGTGTTTATACAAGAGAATTGAAAATATAAGGGTACACAATAACATCTTATATATGTTCTTAACAGCTTTATTTATAATAGCTCTAAACCTGAAGAAACCCAAATGTTCATCACAGGCAAATGAATTTTAAAAATGGTATATGCACATTATAAGATGCTATGGAGCAATAAAAAACTAAACTTCTGATGTGTTTGATAGTACAGATAAATCAGAAAAATATTATAATAAGGGAAGAATGCAATCAGGAGAGAATACATATTTCATGATTCTAGTTAATGAAGGTCTTGAACAGGGAAAAAATAATCTTTATTGACGTAAAGAAGATATGTGATTACCTATTTTCAGAATTAAAAAAGCAAGGGGAAATAGCAAGGGGAAATTTGGTGTGATAGAATTTCCTATACTTAACTCTGATAATGGCTATGGGGCATTATATTTTTTATACTGCATTGAACTTAAAATGAGTGCATTTTATTTTATGTATGTTATATCTTAATTTTAAAATCCATCTCTCTGCTTTTTTTAAAGAAACACACTTGATTTGACTAGGTTATACAATAAGGGTACAAGGAAGATATTCCCATCAAATATTAATAAAAAGACACCTGTACTCCCACGGTTATTGCAGCTCTGTTTACAGTAGCCAAGAGTTGGAACCAACCTAAATGCCCATCATTGATTGAATGGTTAAGGAAAATGTGTTATATATAAATGCATAAACAATGGAATACTACTCTACCATAAAAAGAATGAAATACTGCCATTCACAGAACCTGGATGAACTTAGAGTAAATTATGTCAAGTGAAATAAGCCAGGCACAGAAAGAGCAATACTGCACGTCCTCACTTACATGTAGGAGCTAATAAAAAAAAAAAAAGGAAGAAAGAAAGAAAGAAAAAAAAAGATACAGTAATCACAATAATATATTGAAATTTTTAATAGAAGAGAAATGAGGTTGGCAGGGGTGGGAAAGGGGGAGATGGTGAGGGGAAA
>NW_007793383.1:0-1637 GCF_000696425.1 Galeopterus variegatus
CCTCAGCTGCTGAGAGCTGCCTCACCCAAGGTCATGTCCTTTCCGGGGTGGCCCACATCCAGTGAGTGAGCAAGGCAGGGATATGGAGGCCTGGCCATTTTGGTCTGACTTTTGACTCTCTGAAGGCAATCCTCATTCCAGATCTCCCTGTCAGGTCGGCCAAGGCTTTGTTGGGTGTGCATCACACACATTCCAGGTCCTCCTGTGTACAATCTTACTTTTCATAGGCATCGATCCCCAACAGACATCTAGTACCCCAAACTCTGCCTCCTAGTCTATATCTGGTGAGCATGGCATGCAAGTCTGAGTTAAGGGGCTGTGGCTGCACCTCTTTGTGTCCCCACAGCACCTCCCTGTGGGGCTTGCTCATAGGAGGCACTCCACAAATGTTTGCTGATTGAAGTTCAATTGCTGCTAGTAATCGCTAACATGGAAGGGGTAGGTCCATAGGCCTGGCACCAAGTGAAGCAAGTAGAGCATGTTACATCAGTGTATGCTTTGTCCTCAGACAACCCCATGAGAAAAGCATTATTGTCACTCACTTTTTACAGATGAGGAGACTAAGGCATAGAGAGCAAGCAACGGAGTGAGAACACAAGTCCAGGTACTCTGACTCTTGAGCCAGAGCTCCTCGTCACCATGTTGCAGCTAAGCTCTAGATGCAGCTAGCAGCTGATCGCTAACAGTTAGGAGGAAACACATGGTGACATAAGACAACGTCAGAAAGCCTGAGGGGAACTGTCACAATGTTGGAGGGGGAAGCACCCATGTGGGGCTGGCAGGCTCAGAAACTGTCCAAGCCCGTGTCTACTGGGACAGCCTTCTCTCTTTGCCCCTCTTAAAAACCATGGCATCATAGACTGCCTGCATTAGCAACAAACGTAGCCTAGCCTCTTATGGTACAAAGCAGAAGCAAGCCCAGAGAGGTTAAGGGATATCTCCAAGCTCACAGAGCTGGTTGGTGTCTGGCCCTCTAAACCAGCCAGGGTTCCCAGCCCCTCACTCCATCCCCTCTCCCCCTCCCCTGCACACCACATTCTAGAGCTCTCCGGTAGTTAGTTGGTGGATGTGGAGGCAGGAATGGCACCTCCCACTTTGCTGGGCCAACCTTGGAGTCAGGAGCCACTGCCTCCTCAGCCATAACCCCCCTGCTCATTCAGCCCCATCAGTATTCCAAGCACCTCTGGAATGTAGAGGCAAGGGGATTGAAAGAAATGTAGTTGTAAGAGTGAGGCAACAGTGCTACCTCATTTTTATTGCCCCCTTGCCCAAGTTCTATTATTAAATTTCTCACTTCCCCTTAACATTAAAACATAACAGCACAATGGCAAGTGGTTAAGTGGAATGAAATCAAACAAGCCTTGGTATGAAACCTGCCTTACCTCTTTCTAGCAGTGTGACCTTGAGAGATTTACTGAAATTCTTTGAGCCTCAGTTCCTTCCTCTGTACCGTGAGGCAAATAATGCTCAAGAGATAGCTCATAGGGTGGTGGGAGGGTTAAATGAAATAATGAATATAAAGGGCTTAGCACAGGGCTCCTGACCACAGTAAGGCTATTGTAAGTTGTAGCCATTGTTATTTTTATTAAAGATACAGAAGAGATAACATATGTAGCACCCAGTAATCATTAATGTGA
>NW_007793384.1:0-1637 GCF_000696425.1 Galeopterus variegatus
CAAACCATTGACAGCCATTTTCACTATCTAATATACTTTTTTAGGAAAATGTAACTCACTATTTAAACCTTAAAAAGCACAGAATCAGTACTGACATAAGAGTGAAACCCTATTGATCCATGCTCTGAGTATGAAAAGGAAATCCTAGTTTTGTTTTTAAAATGAATATTCCATCCTCCCATAAAACTTGCCTCTAGCATACAATAAGGGTTTAGTAATTCCCTCACTGAGCATTAACAAGGTGAGAAGAAAACTCTCAAAGAGCTGTGATACATTTTCCACTTTTTGATTTGTTCTTGTCAAATACAAAAGTATTGAAAACATTTTCCTTTATTTAAAAGTTTCCACAGAGACAAGCCAGTATATTCACCTTAATATTTCCAACAAGATCCATTTTAACAGGAGCAAATACTGTAGGTCCAAGTTTGTCTAGAAAAAAGGATCAAAACCATTTTTATCTTGTATGGTAACAATAAATTTAGCAGATCTTTTCCTCAACAACTGTAATTTTTACTTCTAAATCATTTTCTAAACATAAGCCTCAAAATGATGAAGGAAGGAAGGGAAATAACAATCACAATAATGTGCTGAATTTTCAGAAGAGAACTGAACTGTGATCACCAGAAGTGGGAAAGGAGGATGGGGAAGGGGGTTAGTGAGAAATTGATTAATGAACACAAAGAATGATTAAGTTTTGTAATGATGAATATGCTAAATATCCTGATTTGATCATCACACATTGTACACAAGTTCTGACAGTCAACACTGTACCCTGCAAAATGTGTAATCAATTGTTTCAATATGAGTGAATAAATGAATAAATAAAAGATTACTGATAATGAGCAACACACATGCACAAAAAAAGCTTCTAGGACACTGGTACCACCTTTTTCTATCACACTACTCTAAGGTGAGTAACTACAATGAGGTCATAAGTGGCAGGTAAGACAAAGATCTTATAAATTTAGAATACGTATTGTAATCCTTAGGGTTGCCCTGTCCAATAAGATAGCCACTAGATATGTAGCTGTTCAGCACTTGATACATAGCTGGTCTAAATTGAAATGTACTGTAAGTAAAAAAATACATATCAGATTTTGAAGACAGTATCAAAAACAGAATGTAAAATATCTCATTGATGATTCTCTTATATTGATTACATGTTGAGATGATATTTTGGATATACTAGGTTAAATAAAATACACTTTTAAAATTAATTTTTGTTTTACTATTTTTAATCTGCCTACTAGAAGACTTAAAATTACATATGTGGTTAGAATATTCCTGTTGGGCAAGAACAATAGCTGAAAATTTTTAAAAAGCGGTATAGCTAAAAAGCCAAAAGAGAAAAGATTAAGGAATTCTAGAAAATACTTAACTAATCTAAACAAACAAATAAACAAACACCAGGAACACAGATAGATAGCTAAAAAGCAAATAAAGTAAATATACTAGAATACTAAAAAATAATTGATTAATTGGCTAGATGTCAGGAAAGGGATAAAAAAGAAACCAAGTCAGATAGAAAAAATGTAAAATAAATAGCAAGGTGGTAGAAACAAAGAGCAAGATAGTAGAATTAAATTCATCCAAACAACATAATTCACTATATTAACAAATCACAGGAAAAAAATCTC
>NW_007793385.1:0-1637 GCF_000696425.1 Galeopterus variegatus
AATCCAAGGAATCATAAATCATGCCAAAGCCAGTTGTCTTGCCACCACCAAAATGGGTTCTAAATCCAAATACAAAGATGACATCTGGTATGGTCTTGTACATTTTGGCTAGTTTTTCCCGAATTCCCGTCTTAGGTATCATTGCCTTCCTGGGGTGAAGAACGTCAATGACCATTTGTTTCCTCTGAAGTAGTCAATAGGTCATGAACTTCCTGGTCTGGATAGTCACTGTGTAATTCATGATGGCAGCTGATTCTCAGCAAGCCAGGGAGGAAAAGAGCTAAATCGATTTTATTTTTTAAAAGTTTTAGATTTACAGAAAAATTAGGAAGACAGAACAAAGAGTTTCCAAAAGAGAGAATGGAACTGAGGACAACAGATGTAGGAAACGGGGAGAGGGAGGAGAAGTTAGAGAGAAATTGGTAAAGGGCCACAAAAAATGTTTACACCATGTAACGAGAAATTTTTTTTTTTAATTTTTTTAATTAAAATAAAAAGAACAGAGTTTCACATACTCTGTAGAGTTTTCCCTATTATTAACATATTACATTAGTATGGTATATATATATATTGTAATTAATGAACTAATATTGATACATTATTATTAGCTAAAGTTTCTAGTTTACTCAAATTTCTTCCATTTCTACCTAGTGCCTTTTCCCATTCCAGGATCCCATCCAGTACACCACATTACACTTAGATGTTATGTCTCCTTAGGCTGTTCTTGGCTGTGACAGTTTCTCATACTTTCCCTTGTTTTGATGGACTTGACAGTTTTGAGACGTACTGGTCAGGCATATTGTAGAATTCTTCTATATTGGAATTTGTCTCCTTTTTTCCTCATTATTAGAGTTGGAGTTATGGGTTTGGGGCAGGAAGATCACAGAGGTAAAAACCATTTTTTAATTACATCCTATCAAGGGTATATACTACGAACATGGTTTGTGACTTGATGCTGACCTTGATCACCTGGCTGGAGCAGTGTTTGTCAGGTTTCTCTACTGTCAAGTTGCTCATCTCCCTCCCCCTCCCTTTCCATATTGTGCTCTTTGGAAGGAAGTCACTATGTGCAGCCAACACGTAAGGAGTGGGGAGTGATGCTTGCCTTCCTTCAGGGTGGAGTATCTACTCTAAATTATTTGGAACCTTTCTGCATGAGAGATTTGTCTCTTCTCCCCACTTTATTAATTTATTCAATCATTTATTTATATCAGTATGGACTCATGGGTATTTATGTTATATTTTGGCTAATAAATATTATTTTATTTATTTTGTTGTGCAAATTGTTCCAACTTCAGCCATTGGGAGCACTATGTGAGCACTTGGCTACTGTTCCCTTTTATTTATGCCTATCAGTGTGTGTGTGTGCGTGTGTGTGTGTGTGTGTGTGTGTGTGTACATTTATTTTTATTTTCTTGGCAGTTGGCCGGTAGAGGGATCCAAACCCATGATCTTGGTGTTACTAGCACCATACTCTACCAAGTAAGCTAACCGGCCAGCTCCCCAGTGTATTTTTTTTTTTTATCTCAATGTAGTTTTCATTTCTAGAAGTTTTTTTTTTTTTTTGTCTTTTGTATTTTTTCTGTGTCCGGCAACGGATCACAACCCTCAGTGTTGCCCCCGTACCGGACCGGGGA
>NW_007793386.1:0-1637 GCF_000696425.1 Galeopterus variegatus
TTTTTTTTTTTTTTTTTTTTTTTTTTTGTCTTTTTCGTGACCGGCTGCACTGCACTCAGCCAGTAGCACACCGGCCATCCCTATATAGGATCCGAACCTGCAGCAAGAGCACTGCTGCGCTCCCAGCGCCGCACTCTCCCGAGTGCGCCACGGGCTCGGCCCTGGAGTCCCTGTTCTTAACCACTGGACAATACTGTCACCCACTCAGATGGGGCTGGTGACCCCACGTGGGAAGAACTTTGTCTGAAACTATGGTAAGAAACTACAGCAGCCTCATCAGTCAATCAAATACATTTCCTAGATCTCCAAGGAAGAATTGTAAACATGATATACAGACACAAGCTAAAACCGCTTTTGGGCAAATAGCTAGGCAGGAAGGAAGACCAATTTCCTGCACCCCCCAGGCAGGCACTGCTATCAGCTGCGAGCGGTGTGATGGGAGAGAACACCATGTGGACCAGGGGCATTGCTAAGGGGGCGCTGTGGTTGCTCATCTGGCAATGCTGAGAATACTCACGATGCAGTATCCGCAGCCCGTAAAGAGAGGAATGGGTGTGGCGAGGAAGATTCCCCAAGCTGCACCATGCTCATGCCCAAGCTAGTTCAGACCCTGAAGCAGATGAGATTTGATGCCCTGGGTTATTTCTAAATAACCAGACAAACTGCTGAGAACCCTAACTCGAATGTTAAAGTATAAGAGAAAACTTCAGAAAGAACATTAATAGGAACTCTGCAACTACTACATCCCTAGTCAATAGACTCACTTGGGAAAATGCTTTTTGGGCTTTCAAGTCAAAAAAATAAAATAAAATTTTAGTCAGTGGACATGATTCGTCATGTTTCTTATATCCAGATGAACCAGTGTAGGTGTTTGGGGTAGAGCCTGATAGAAGCCCAAGGAAAGGAAACCCAGACACTCTCCTTTAACCCTGCTGTCTTTACCAAACGAATGGCAACTCCCAGCCGAGGGGCTGTAGGATGGGACGTGACAATGTGAACAGGGCAATGCGGGGATGAGGAGCACGGGCAACACTGCCGCATTCAAAAGATGCCCAAAAGTCAGAGAGAAATTTGCAGTATGCAGAAAGAGACTGGTATCAGAACGTCTATGAAAAGGTCAGACAAGAATAGGCCAGGTCAAAAGTGGGAGGTGAGCACAGAGGAGGAGCAGGTTCTAAAAACAGGGACGTGTTGCTGGGGAACAGGAAGGTTTGGCCCAGCAAAACGGAGTGGACAGGTGCAAGGTGGGCTTGCTCAGAGGGCCGGAGACCATGCTCGCTGACGACGTGGTTGTTAATCACGTGCTTTTCATATGTTTCTGCCACTACAGAACACTTGATGTCCCTATTTTTTCACCGAATTATTCATGTTCGCTATAGACAAGCTAAAAATTATAGTTTAGTAAAAAGAAAGAAAAAAACAATAATAATGTAGCTCTTCAGAAATATTACTAATCTTTTATATATTCATCCAGATTTTTCATACATGTATTCATATTTTCAAAAACAGAACATATTATACTCAATGATCTATAAATCACTTTTCTCCCTTGGCATTATACTCTGCCAAAATATCCAGGGAAAGATCATTCTTATGTTACCAAAATTATTCCAAAGCATAGAAATGGATGGACAGCT
>NW_007793386.1:6514-8088 GCF_000696425.1 Galeopterus variegatus
CCCCAGAGAATCAGCAGCAAAGCAGCAATTTAGCTCAACCACAAGGCTCAAGTGCTGGTCCTCACAGGAAGTTCCACCATTTAGAAGTAAGCAAAGGACAACTAATTAGTTCCAGAGTTTAAGTGATAGGAACAGCAAATAATCCAACAGAAATGGAAGAAAAAACAAAATACTCACAGGCCAGAGACAAAGTTAGACCAGTATAGGTCTAACACCACCAAAGAACACCTGTAACACCTAGAAAGACCAGAAGCCCCCCTGGCTCCCAAACCAACAAAGGGATAGGACTCAGAGCCTTAGCCACAACCCCCCCAACAACTACACCCAGCCCAGCAATGACCACCAGGCCACCACCAGAAGCACCCTGGGCTTCCAAGACAGGGCAGTGAGGGGCCAAGTGCCTCAGGCATGCCCCGCCAACAACCTTAACCAGCCCAGCAATGACCACTGAGCCACCACAGGAAGTACCCCGGGCTCCCCTGCCAGAGTGAAGGGGGTGCCATGGGCCTGGACCATGCCCACCCTCCTTCCTACTCCTCCCACCCAATTTCCTTCCCCATTTTCCTCTCCCTTTCCCCCCAACTGCTCCACAACAATGTCTTAGAATGTAAAAAATAATATTAATGAATAAATAAGTTTTTAAAACATAAAATAAAATAAAGGGGATGTCCCAGCATGCCCCAAACCACAAAACCCCTAAAAACTTCATAGATGGGGCAAGCCTTTGAATTTTTGTAATATCTGTTTCTGGATATCCACAGCACTTGCCACTTGTTGCTCATCAGGTCAAATTAATATTATGTCATCAATACAGGAGACCAATACAATTATTTTCTGGAGTGTTCAGATGGACCACGTCTCTTCAGACAGTGTAAAAAATGAAAAAGGAAAGGAAAAATGATTACATTGTATAAAGTTGAATATACTAATTATCCTGATCTGAACTTCGTGTATTGCACACAGGTATTGATAAACTCTGGACCCCACAGATATGTACAACCAATTTTGTTTCGATAAAAATTTGTTTTAAATACAAAGAAAAAGAAAACTATAGCGTTAGAAGATTGCATCACAGAGCTCAGAGAAGTAATGTATTCATTCTGCTAATATTTTTCAGGGGCCAACAATGTACTATGCAAAGAGATGTAAAAGATAGAATGAATGCTAAACTTTAATTCTGCCTTCAGAAAAATAATCAATTATCAGGACATGTAAGAAAATGAAATGTGTATGCAAATAACAGTAATACAAGGTAATAAGTGTTGAATTCTAACTCAATACCAATAGATAAACTGCTAAAGATGCTGAATGGTCAAAAGGAAAGTGTTAAAATGGGGGAAAGGACGAGGATCTCATACAGTGGCTAGCCATGGAGCTGAATTTTGAGTCATACATTGAGTTTAAACACATAAAATCTGGTGTGAACACGTTCAAACAGAGGCGACAGCATAGACCAAAGAGAGGACTCTGGAAGTTCTGAGGCCTCTTCAGGACATGTATTTATTTCAGCTGTAAGTAATATTTCTTAGCTTCTCAGAGTTAAGATACATAAATGAAAGCAGTAAAGAATAACA
>NW_007793387.1:0-1637 GCF_000696425.1 Galeopterus variegatus
CTTGCCCCACATCTAATGCATGACAAAGGCCTGTGGCATCCCAGGTATCTCTCAAGCCCCACCTGTTCTCTCTTTCTCTCCCAATACCACCCTCACCCCTCACCTGGTCCTGGCCAGCTCCCCACACCTACTCGGGGCCCCTCCAGTCAAATTCCCACATGGCCAGAGATCCTTACTGCCCACCCTCTGCCCTAAAACCCTTTGGTGGTTTCCCTTACTATCAGAGTAAAGACAAAAGAAGAGAGGCAACCCTAAGAGTGCCCCAGTAAGGGAGAGGCAACCCTAAGAGGGCCCCAATAAGAGAGAGGCAACCCTAAGAGTGCCCCAAAGGGGAGAGGAAACCCTAAGAGTGCCCCAAAGGGGAGAGGAAACCCTAAGAGCATCCGAAAGCCCACTCAGACCAGCTGCTCACATCCTGGCTACTCTGAGGCTCTTGTAACTAGGGAAGGAGGCCTAGTGGCCTGCACAGTGCCAGGATCCCCCTACTGGACAAGCCACCAAAGCCCCCTGGAGCCAGCTTCCACGGAGCCATTCAGCAGAGGAGCAAACAGATCATACATTTCTGTAGCTCCAATCCTATAATATCAACTGGTTCATCAAAATGAGCTTAGTCATCAAGAAAAGATGAAATCAGATGCAGTATTCTAGAAAGAACTGCGTAGTTCAAGGAAACAGGAGTATAAAATACATTTTAGAAAGATTCCCAAACTCAGATAAAACGTAATTACTTTCGTGCTTTACGGTCAGCTTTGGGACTAAATGATGTATGTTTATGAGGAGGAAAGACGCCCAGGCTGTGTGGGGTAGAGGTCTGGTGGCCCCACAGCAGCACCATGGGGTGCAGGTAGGGTGCTGTGGTGCAGCTCTGTGAGCTCACCAGAGCCGCTGGAGGGGTGCTCACTCACGGCATGTGCTCTTCAGCAGCTGGAGGTCATCCATGCAGCCTTCTCAGTAGTGTTGACATGTTTGTGATAAGCATTAATTATGTTTAAAATCAGAAGAAAGTGTTAAAATGTGAGTCTCTCCCTCCCATGGGGGGGAGGTGAAACTCCCCAAAGTCCCCCACATGGAAGCCTGTGATGGTCAAAGACTTGAAATGGAATTGGGGTTCCTCTTGCAGCCAGGGTGACAGCAGCATCACACATGTCAACAGCCACCAGGGCACCCAGTTCTTCCAAGGTGCAGACCACCCATGTGAGTCAGCAGGGCCTGGGCTTGCCACCTGGCCAGACCTCTGATGGTGGTACCTAACTCCTGAGGAAGACAGTGCTGGACACATCCGTGCAAACTACATCCCAGCATAAGGCTGAGTCCTGGCACTGCTGCAGCACTGCTGGGAGGAGGAGCTAACGGAAGCCCTGAGAAGGCTAGTCTGGAGCTGCTCAGGCTCCACAGGAGGCAGGCTGGCTGGGGGTACAGCCACACAGAACAAAGCCACAGCATAGATGGAGACAGTCCTGACAGCCTCCAAACCCCAGACTGTCATGATGGGAGCAGGAGCACCCTGACTTTTCGTTATGGAAGCAAATAAATTTCCTTTCTTTATTTAAGCTCATCTGAGTTGGTTTCTACCCCTAATAATCACACACAAACTAGCTAACATACCCACCCTGCTGGACATGGTGCTCCCCCTTCCA
>NW_007793388.1:0-1637 GCF_000696425.1 Galeopterus variegatus
GGGGCTTCACTTTTCAGGCTGATCTTTTCATGAGGGGGCTTGGGCTGGGCAACCTCACCACAGACGTGCTCACCTCATTCTAAAACAGACCAAACCCAGAATAGAAAAATGCGAGCAAGGAAGTCAGACCATTTTCCTGGGGTGGTGTCTTTATTTCCTTTGTTCTAGGCACCTTTCAGAATCATTCTCCTCAGGCCTTAAAATGGATTTGCTCAGGGGTGGGGTGGGGTGTAGAGTGAAGGTGAATTCCTTGTTTCCAGCAGGATACCAGTTAACCAGGACCCTGAGAAAAACACACTTATCAAGGCTGGGGACATTTCAGACAACATCATGGAGGTGTTTCATGGGAACACGGAGTGTTTATAAAGGAACTGTGATTTATTCAACTTTTTATATATAGCCCCATACCCACAATGTTCAGCTTAGTGCTACATAGCCAACAGGTGCTCGATGAGTTTTTGTTGAATCAAAATAAACTGCCAACCCCTCCCCCCCAAAATGCTACATAAGCAAATACACTTGAGTTGTGTCCAGTCCTGTTAGTGTCCTTGTTAAATATTCCAGGGGACTTTGCAGGTGACGAAGACAGCAATGATCCTAGAAACAAAGGAAGTCCCACTCTTTGCTCGCCTGCACTGGGTCTACAATTGACCCAGCGGCTTTAACATCACCTTCTGAAACAGTCACAGAGGACTCCTGAGGTGAAGAAATGAGGCTCCTGCCCCAGTGGGATCCCACCCTCCTCAAAGGCTGCTGGGTCTTCAGGACATGGATGGATGATGTAGGAGTTGGGCTGCCATGGCCATACCTGGCCGTACACAGCCCAGCCGTATAGGGCTTTCAGCCTTCTATAACACAATCATCTCCTCCAATCCCTGCCTACAACCTTTGCCAGGCTACCCATTTTCCAGTTCTCTAGCCATTGGTCCCACCCCAGGTGACAAGGGCTGGGAGATGGCAAAAAGAAAGAGTGACTTTCAAAGCTTCAGTCTGAGTGGGAGGATAAACTGGGCATGAGTTCATAGGTGTGAGGGAAGGACAGACTGCATAAGATTATGTACATGCAAAGAAAAGAGAAGGGGGAGTAAGGAGTGAGACTTTCTTCATTTGTCATTCCTGCAACCTGCCCACCCCACCCCTGCTATTAAGTTTCAGGTTAATGCTAAAGAGCAGGGGCCATTCCCAAGCAATGTGATGACTATGAAGCCAGATCCCCTTTAACTTTATGCAAACTATACTAACAGTTTCCATTTTTAAATCTCCAGAATGAGAGTGATGGAACAACATTTTAAAAGTGTTTACTCTTCGTATCCATTAAAACATTCTGAACAATTTCCACCTAACCCTTGGCAGCTCATCCACCAAAAGAGTTATCTGGTTTTGGGGGGTTCGTATCTATTCTCCATCAACTCTAACAAACTACCCCCAAATCATAGATGTCTTGTTTCAAACACCTGTTAATACTTGCAAGCACCAAAGAGTTCAGGTCAAAGAGAACTAAAGATGACAAAATATCTAGGCTATTTCTATAAAAAAAAGCTGGCAGTACTTTTGTATGCGAACATGCTGGATAAAGACCACTGGAATCAGAAAAGGCTTTGAAGGCTGTATGACAATGTGTCGATTAGTGGGATCCA
>NW_007793389.1:0-443 GCF_000696425.1 Galeopterus variegatus
CCATTTTGAGTTGATTTTAGTATATGGTGAGAGGTATGGGTCTAGTTTTATTCTCCTGCATTAGGATATCCAGTTGTCCCAGCACCATTTGCTGAAGAGACAGTCTCTTCCCCAGTGTGTAGGCTTAGTGCCTTTGTCAAAGATCAGATGGCTGTAGGTGTGTGGGTTAATTTCTGGATTCTCTATTCTATTCCATTGATCAGTGTGCCTGTTTTTATGCCAGTACAGTTCTGTTTTAGTTATTCTAGCATTGCAGTATAGTTAAAAGTCAGGTAGTGTTAGGCCTCCAGCTTTATTTTTTTTGCTCAGAATTGCTTTGGCTATGCATGTTCTTTTGTTATTCCATATAAATGTCTGGGTAGTTTTTTCCATTTCTGAGAAAAATGCCATTGGAATTTTGATGGGGATTGCATTGAATTTGTATATCACTTTGGGTTGTATGG
>NW_007793389.1:1408-1637 GCF_000696425.1 Galeopterus variegatus
TTCCATATCCTTGTGTCCTCTTTAATTTCTCTCAACGGTGGTTTGTAGTTCTCATTATAGAGATTTTTCACATACTTGGTTAACTCAATTCCTAAGCATTTTATTTTTTTGGTGGCTATTGTAAATGGGCAGTCTTTCTTGATTTCTTTTTCTGCATGTTCACTCTCAGAGAAAAGAAATGCTACTGATTTTTGTGTGTTGATTTTGTATCCTGCTACTTTGCTGAAAT
>NW_007793390.1:0-1637 GCF_000696425.1 Galeopterus variegatus
GAGGCAACTCCCAGTGGAGAGAAATGAGGCTTCTTGTCCCCAGGACAAAGTCTATTTGTTGGAACCTTAGTCCCTGGTTCCCCATCTCGCCACCTTTCCTTGGCAGATTGAAGGACGATTTTGGCATATTGATTCCCCAAGCATCTGTGTCCGCCAGAACATCCTTTGTGGGTATTTCCCAATCTCCTGGCTTCAGCTGGCTGGTGTCTACATGGTGACGGAGAGTGGGAAGGGGGTCATGGGGGCAGCTCAGTCCATTTGTCATCAATTGCCACTGTTTTGTTCTGCCTGGTGTGTTCTTGCAATTGTGTCCTGGAGGAGGCAAAGCAGAGCAGAGGATTCAGCTGAAGCAGAGGCTTCCTCTGAACCTGGGGGCTGGTAGATATCCAAGGGAACTGCCCTTCAAGAGCCATGACATGGACAGTGTAACAGAACACCCACTTTCCCCGGGAGAGCCGTCTTTCTGAAACTCAGATTTTGTGTTTCAGGAGAGAAGGTGGCATTTCTGTCAGCCCAAAGATCTTTCTTTCTTTTTTTTTTTTAATTAAGAGGCAGGAAATTCAGATACCACCTCCCCATAATATAGACTAAGATGTTATCTTTCTAATTAAGAGGCAGGAAATTCAGATACCATTAAGAGGCAGGAAATTCAGATACCACCTCCCCATAATATAGACTAAGATGTTATCTTTCTTATTCTGGGTTGGAATTTTACTTAAAAAAAAAAAAAAGTGCTTGGGCTACCATTGCACTACTGCCTTAAACAAACTAGAAGTTGGGTGCCTTGTTTTGTTTTGTGCCCTGTCTGTGTGCCGTGCATTCATTTCCATCAGTCGCAAAAAGACTATCCCCCACATCAGGCTCAAACAGTTCAAGCCAGGAGTTGAGTAGAAACATTCCCGGTTGGCCGGGCCTACGGATGTCCCGTCTTGCCACTGTTCTGGGACTAATGAGCTCCTAGTTGTGTTCCATGCTTATTTTCGCCCTTAGCAAAGGCTCAGACCAAGTTCCTCCCACCCTTATGGCAGGTTGGACGGTGTCTTCTCTCTCATTCCATGAGGAATCACTAGGATGGCCACGTCTAATGTCCCCTTCTCCATATATTCACTGTTGGGCCTCTCTGTGTCATTTACAACATGTTATCACCTTTCTCTAGAACTTCTCTCCTTAGGCTTCCATCACATGGAATGCTTCGTGTTTTCCCTTCCTTCCTCTCTCTCTGTTGGCTTTTTCTCCATCATCCTTCTTGGCCCTTTTGTCTCCTCCCACTCTTTAAAAGTTGGTATTGTCCCAGGATCTGTCCTTGGACATCTTTTCCTGTGGTCTCATTGCTGGCAATGTCTGTAACTGTGAATCCTGAGGCTGAGTCTCAGACCTGTCTCTAACCCAGATCACTCTCCTAAGCAACCAGCCCTGAGTGCCTTTGTACAATCAAAGTACTGAAAACGAATCTGACTTTCCCATAAAATTCCCTTCTGCCATTGTTGTTGGCGTTGCTGGCATCATGGGCATCTTTATTTTCCAGTTGCTCAGACTCCAAATCTTTGCATCAGGTTGAATTTCCCCCTCATATGACATGACTCTCGATTGCCTTGTCTTCCTCCTCCTTCTCTCTCTCCCTTTCTCCCCCATTGCTG
>NW_007793391.1:0-1637 GCF_000696425.1 Galeopterus variegatus
AGAAAAAGAGGACTTTGGGGGAATAAAATGAAAGCACACAGTCAATGACAAAGAGCTGACACGCTTAATAATTATACCATCAAAATACTTGCAAAAATATTAATACAGCTCCCCTATTAATCCTATGCATGTAAAAATAAATGCTTTACAAAATTACATCATGGCCTCTCTCTCCCTCTCCCCCTTCACCCATTAATCTACATCACCTGTAATCAGTTGGTTTACACAGATTTTTCCTACACATTCTAATTTTTCTTCTCAAGATAGCAAAAGGACCTAAAATAAGTAAGTTTACAGTGATGATTTCTGACTATAAACATAGGATAAAAGTTCTCATCACCAAAAATAAGCATATGAGATGATGGGTACATTAATTAGCTTGATTAAATCCTTCCAGTGTGTATACATTTACAGAACATCCCATTGTATCTTATCAATACGTACAATTTTTTAGTAAATTAAAATAAGCAAATAAGGTGCTTTAAAAGTGCTGTCAAATTGAATACATGAACACTTCTATCCTACAGGGCCTTGTGAATGTAACCTTGTGTTAAATCATAGACAGAATAATAAATTCTGATTCCCACACTGAAGAAATCAGAACTACAAATATAGGTAACACACCTACTCAAATCTCCTATTCACCGGTATTTGAACTTGCCCTCTTTCAAGGTGAGATCACTCATAGAAAACAAAGGACTACAGAACATTTTAAAGTGGATGGATGAAGAAAGAAAGAGAACAAAAAATGCATTCAGTGCTTCTATACTATGCAGACTTCTTATCCTACACTAAGTACAGTATCTCTCTTAATCCTTAATGATCTCCCTCAGCCTTTTAGTGGCCAGAGAAGCTATTATACTCCAGAATAAGTTACTTCTTTTCTTATGTTCGCATTTCGCACTATAACCTTACCTCTCAGCACTGCTTTAGTTGAGTCTCACAAATTTTGATATGATGCATTTTTATTTTCATTCCACTCAATGCACTTTTTTTATTTTGCCTTGACCCTTCCTCTTTGACTCATGGATTATGTAGAAGTATGTTGTTTAATTTCCAAATGTTTGGAGATATCATCCCCCCTTTTAAATCAACAATAAACAGCCCTGTTGGTTGGACTATGTCAAGAACAGATCACAGTGTTTTATTAATGGAAAATTTTTGATATATAATGTATAGAAAACTTAGAAAAGCATTGGAGACTAGAAGAGAGTGCAAAGACAGTTATGGCTTCCCTAGATTCTAAGAGAAAACAACTATGAATGTGGAGAACAGGCTTACCTGGTGAAATCCGAAAATTGGAGACCACCACATTACTCTTTGGCAGTGACTACTTAGTTAATCCAAAAGCCTGGTGATGAAGAAGTGAGCACACCGGCCTTCAGTCTCATACTGGCTACAGATTTCATTACACTATTACTCCTTCTGCAAAGTCTCATTCTGCTTTCAGTTTTAAAAATGAGATAATACCACTAAGGAGAACCAAATTACCCCCCAAATTATTAATGTATTATTTATATTTTCATTAAACAAGCATTATGAAATTTAAAATTCAAGCAAAGAAATGAAGTACCCACATAGAAATTCTCTGCATTTGAAAAAAGAAGATACAATATCTCCTAGCATATGCTGGTTAG
>NW_007793392.1:0-1637 GCF_000696425.1 Galeopterus variegatus
CTCTAATGAAGACTTGGAGTGCTGGTCTTAGAAAAAAAATAGAAAACTCCTGGGCCGGCCCGTGGCTCACTCAGGAGAGTGTGGTGCTGGTCACACCAAGTCAAAGGTTAAGAGCCCCTTACTGGTCATCTTTTAAAAAAAAAAATAGAAGACTCCTTGGAACGGGTTCTCTTTAGGATGGAGCAGAGAACGGCTGCTGTCTGCCTGTCCTAAATTCCGTGCTTCTGTTCCACAGCATTCAGGATCCAGATTAATTCTGGCTCTGCCACTTACCAGCCATGAGATCTTAAGTAAGTTTCTTAAATTGCTCTGCCTCAGTTTTCTCTTCTGAAAAATGGAGATCATAGGGTCGTGCCTGTCCTGTGGATTATTTTGAGGGTAGAGTGAGACTGTGCTGAACACACTGTAAGCTTTATCACACATGTAGCCGAAGGGCAAATGTTAATTTTTGCCGTCTTCTTGAGTCTTGCAATCCCGTAAAACTCAGAAAGCTTTCCTGCACACGCCACTCTGAGGCCCTGCCGCCACTGTCTGTGCCCATACAGTTGGATTTTTAAACCCAGGTTCAGAGCCTGACATTTGTCCCTGTCAAATCTTGTTTTGTTAGATGCGAGCTGTAGTGCCAGACTGTCAGCTTCCTTTCTATTTTGAAGAGGGAGGGGTCACATGACACATGCTAAGTTCATTTTTGTGGCCACAGAAACATCCATAGATGGCGCTTTTGCTGTCCTCTTGCCTCCTGGTGAGTGGCCCCTAGCTTGGGCGGGGGGAAGCAGGGTGGGATTGGGCTGACACGGAACTGGGGATGCAGCCAGATGCTGCCTTGGCTTGAGGGTGACTCGGGACAGCTGTCCTGGTTGTCTTCTCCCAAGTCAAGCTCTGGCTTTGAGACACAGGGTCAGAGGGACCTGTTCAAAGTTGCTTAGTGAGTTGGCCAATGACAGGCCTAGGGCACGGGCCATGGCTCAGCACTGTGTCCACAAGGCCCCAGCACTTTATGATCTTGCCTCTCTCCAAACCACTCTGTCACATTCCCTGACCTTGTGCAGAGGAAAGTGTGGGCTTGCCCAGTGGCCAGAGTGTCTAGCTCTGCACAGCCCTGTTGCCTCTACACTCCCCGTGCCTGTGCAACCACCACCACCCCTGCGTGCCCTCTGCACCCCCTGCTGTCTCTGTGCTGGGTGAAACAGCATAGCCCCTTTCCCACTGGTTGGGGGGTTGTGCTCTGCCCCATGCATACCTCTTCCCTGACCATTCCTGGGTCCCTGTCCTCACCTTAGAGCTGATCTCCTCATCAGTGGCAGGTGGCTTTGATGTGTAGGCTTTTTATTTTTTTTTCCTTTTTGTCCTTTTTCGTGACCGGCAACGGATCGCAACCCTCAGTGTCACGCCCGTACCGGACCGGGACCGGCAACGGGATCGCAACCCTCGGTGTTGCTCCCGCACCTCGCTCAGCCAGTGAGTGGCTGGTCTGTATGTGGGATCCGAACCGTCCGCGGGAGCGCCACCGCACTCCCAAGTGGCGCACTGTAGCAGTGAACCACTGGGCCGGCCCCCGACGTGTAGGCTTAACTATATGCATTGCTGAGCTTTCTTCCTGTGGGGGTCTCTCTTTCCTAACTTCTTATGGGCAGGGG
>NW_007793393.1:0-1637 GCF_000696425.1 Galeopterus variegatus
AGAGTGGTGAGGAGGGTCCAGGACACTCTCCAGGATCCAGGGTCTTTTTGTCTTCTGGGAATGCTGTCCTCGGCAGGCTGGTGCCTCATGCTCACAGAAGGGCTGCCCACTTCCAGCATCCTGCCTGTATTCCAGGCAGAAAGAAGGGATGAGCACGGAGCAAAGGTGCTTTTCTGGAATTCCACTTGGTTGTCGTGCTGACACTGACCATCACTGTCTCCTGAGGCCACCCCCATCTGCGAGAGAAGCTGGGAAATAGTTTTCAACGGGACCCCTCACCCCCATCCCCAGCAACATCAGGGCTCTCTGATGAGTGTGAAGGGGACCTGGCAGCCTCCGTCCCCTCCCCTCACACCTCCCCTTTCCTCTGGGTCTCTCCCTCTGTCTTCAGGACTCACATCAGCCCTGCAGGACAAGCCCCCTCCTCACCTTGGAGCAGCTCCACTGCCCGGGGCTCTGTCCTCGCGGGCCCCCTCAGGCTCCTGCGAGTCGTGCTGGCATATTCTGATGCCCGCAGAGTGCTAGGGTTGGGGAGGGCCAGAGGCCACCTGCCCGTGGGTGCCAGAGAAGCCCATTCCCTTTGACCCTCTCTCTCCTCTCTGTCCCCCACTCTGAGGACCAGTGAGCCCCTCTACCCCTGCCCAGGTGCTCAGCCCAGACCCACTGAGGCCAGGACCAGGGTGTAAGCTGGGGTAGAAGAAGGTGGCATCCCCTCAGTGTCTACGGGTGAGTGGACCCTTCCTCTCCCCTCCGCCTCCCCCCCTTCTGCTTGCCTCCTGAGCACTGTCCAGCTCTGTGTGTCGCCAAAGTCCTCCTTATTACCCCAGGCCCAGGTTGGTGGGAGCAGGCTGCAGGGGCGTCAGGGGAGAAGGGGGATCCAACCCCACCCCCTCGCCAGCTGTGCCCCCAGCTGGGGCAGCAACGGCTGGGGAGTGTCCCGGGAGGGCGTGTGGGAACTGGTCAAATGCAGCTGCTTGGCCATGTCCTGCACTCACTTCCTAGGGGCCAGGTCTGGAGGATTCTGTGGGCTTTGTCCCCCTCTCCCTGGAGACATGTGGCCATTCCAGCTTTCAAGCTTCCCCACCGCTCTGCCTTGCTCCAGAGAGCCCAGCTGGAGCCCAGCCCGCCCCGGTGGCTGTGCTGTCCTTGAAGCCCAGGGCCACCTGCCATGCTGTGGCTGCAGAGGCTTCCCCTGTGTCTCTGCTGAAGGCACTTCCTGACTTGGTTCCAAATGCTGGGCACCCCTTCCCACTCTCTAAGGGGACAACCCAAAGCCACAGGGGCACACAGAGCAGCCCTGCCTGGCTCTGTGCCTCCAATCTCACCAAGGAGAAGGGGCCAGGTGACTCCTGGGTAGTAGAAACTCCCCACAAAGATGCAGACTCGGGCATTCAGATGTATGTGGACCTGTCCCAGTCCCCAAATGTCTCGGGATGGCACTGCCTCCTCCAGCATCCACTGCAGCAGCCCTGAGGGCCCTGCCAGGCTTCTCAGTGGGGCCTCACGGGGCACCTTGGGGCCAAGGAGACAGGAGAGAAGCAGGCAGGCATCAGTCTCAGCTGAGGCTCCCTCCCCTCGCTGCACTGGGAAGTCTGGGGAGGAGGGGACAACTGAAGCTTGGGTGAGTCATGTGATGC
>NW_007793394.1:0-1637 GCF_000696425.1 Galeopterus variegatus
GAGTGTGGTGCTGATAACACCAAGGCCACGGGTTCGGATCCTATATATGGATGGCTGGTTGCTCACTGGCTGAGCGTGGTGCTGACAACACTAAGACAAGGGTTAAGATCCCCTTACTGGTCATCTTTTTAAAAATAAAATACAAAATTAAAAAAAAATACACTTTGTATGCTCAAGAAGGTTAGAGAAAAGCACAAACATGATGAGAAGAGAAACGGCAGATGTAAAAAAAATCAAACTAAATTTCTACAGATGAGAAATACAATTTCTGAGATTAAAAAAAATGAGTTCTTCAAAAAGGTCATGAAAAGATTTATATTATCTTTTAATTCTGTTTTTCCATGAACTTTTAGAAGTACCCTTGTGCATCTGATAGGATAAACAGCAGATAAGACACTGCAGAAAAGACATGTGAAATTGAAGACAAAGCAACTGAAACTATCCAAAATGAAACAGAGGAAAAAGAGTTAGAAAATGAAAAGAGTAACACACTGTGGCCTAAAATATATCACACTTACTATTAGAGTCTCAGAAAGGAGGACGAGGGGTGGTTCAGACAAAAGTATTTGAAGAAATAATGGCTGAATACTTATCGCATATAAGGGAAACTATGCACTGGCATAAAAAGCTCACAAGCCCTGATAAAAGAAACATAAAGAGAAACACTAAGTAGATGGCAAATTAGCACATGAAAAAATGTTCATCATTATGAGACATCAGGGGAATGCAAATTAAAATAATACAGAAGATTCCCATAGTGGCCAGCCACCAAAAAAAAAAAGAAAAAATGCTTACCAATAAGTCCCACTCTTGTATTTTGCCAAGAGACATAAATAAATATGTCCACACAATGACTAGTGCAGCAGATCTTGAAAGCAGCTTTACTCACAATGACCAAAAACTACAAACAGCCCAACGTCCATCAATAGACGAATGGATAAGTATGTGGCAGTTCAGCCATTGAATGAATGTGGCATTATCAAAGGACCAGACTACAGATTCAGGCAACAGAGCAGAAGAATCTTAAAGTCATTATGCTAAGTGACAGAAGTCAGACATAAAAGCACTCCCCTTACCCTACTCCCACCCCTGCATGAAAGATTACATACTGTTGTATGAGTCCACTTACATGAAATTCTAGAAAAGGAAAAATCATAGTGACAGAAAGCAGATCAGTGGGTTCCAGGGGTTGGAGGATTGGATTGACTTCAAAGGGGTGCAATGGAACTTTTTGTAGTAATGGTAATAGTTTATATCATAATTTGGGTGGTAATTAAATGGCTATATATATATATATAAATATATATATATATATACATATATCAAAACATATCAAATTACACACTTAAAATTATACACTTAAAACTTTATTTCTTGCAAATTATAGCTGACCAAAGAGAGAGTGAAAAGATATTCTGGAAGCTATGACCAAGGCAGTAAAATAGAGAAAGCCAGTGTGGGAGCCTTAAACCTACAAGGACTACTTGCTAGGAAGCACTCATGAGATAACAGGGCTGAGACTGTGAAAACGACTGTATGCTTGCAGGGTGGCAGGGTGGAGCAGAGTTAACCCTCACGTAATGCAAGAAAGCACAGCGCACAGAGAGAGAAAAGGGACAGAGATCCCAGGAATGTTA
>NW_007793395.1:0-1636 GCF_000696425.1 Galeopterus variegatus
GGTTGCTCACCTCAGCTTAGGAAGCACTGAGTGCAACAGCACACCCCCAAGGAACTCAAGGGTCTGCTCACATTCACAAAATCCTGCCCAGTGTCAACAACCCCAACAGGAAACTGCCAAGGGCCCCACTGCCTAGGCCATGAAGGCACCCACAGACAACTCCAAGGCCAAATACAGTCTGTGCTTATCCAGAACCAAACCTAAAATGCCCAACCTGTCAATATAGAACACTTCTACAGGTAAGAATTTCTCCCTTCAAAAACTACTCCAAAAATTAAAGGAGGAATGGCACCACTAGGTGCCCAGACATCAGTGCAGAGATATGAAAAGCCAGAAAAAACAGGGAAACATGAACCTTCAAAAAGAAACCCTGAAAAGAACGCAATAATTCTCCAGTACCAGACCCCAAACATTAGGAAACAGGTGAAATGCCTATGGAGGAATTCCAAAAAGCAATCTTGAGGAAACGCAACATGATGCCAAAAAAAGAAGAAAAAATCACAATGAAGTCAAAAAAACAATCCAGGACCTGAATGAGAAATTCAACAATGAGATATCATAAGAAAAGAACCAAGGAGAAATCCTAGAACTGAAAAATTAATTCAATGAAATAAAAAAATATATGCCTGAGAGCTTAAACAATAGGCTAGAACAAGTGGTAGAAAGAATGTCTGAACTTGAAGACAGGCTTTTGGAATTAACCTAGTTAGAACAAAAAAAAAAAAAAAAGATTTTGGCTCTACCTGCCAGCCCTCCCAACTGACAGCAGCAGCAGTGTGCCAACCACCTCACCAGCTCCAGAAGCAGCCCTGCCCACCAGCCCAACTGATGGCACCAGCTCACTGACAACCTTGCCAGTAACAGTGCTCCCTGCTGCTACCACAGACAACGATGCTGAGCAAATGGTCCACGACAGCCACCCCCACAAGGGCAGCATGCTGCCACACCAGCAGCCACCGCTGCCTCATAGGCTGCCTGCTGACCACTTGTCAGCACAGACAGAAGGAAAGTTATGAGTGGAGCCTAGGGAAAGAGGCAAACAAGTACAGACCTGCAACCCAGTGGCCAAACCCACAGGGGGAATTATGCTGCCATATGTCATAGCACATCCAGGTGTGGGAGGTATGTGCACAGTCCATGGAACTGTCTTCATACAGGGAGAGACACATTTGGAACCCCTCAGAGTAGAGAAACCCAGGACACCCAAACAGAGAAAGGAAGAAAATCCCCCCGGGCACCAACCCATCTCCCAACCAGGGGAAGCAAGGTCCCAGGAGGATCCTCTGCCTGTAAGAAAGAGAAAATCTGTCAAGAGTCATCCATTCAAACTGAGGAGCACCATGGGCCGGCCCGGTGGTGCACTGGAGAGTGTGCCGCTTGGGAGTGCGGCGGCGCTCCCACCGGGGGTTCGGATCCCATGTGGAGACCGGTTCCTGCTCACTGGCTGAGCGTGGTGCGGGCACAACACCGAGGGTTGCGATCCCGTTACCGGTCAGTAAAAAAAAAAAAGACAAAAAAAAAAAAACCCCAAAAAACTGAGGAGCACCAGTAAACCCCAGTGCATCCATCAGGGTCATGGGGAGCTAGCTGGGGTGCCAACAGCCCACCCAGGGTCACTTACCACAGCCAAAGAGTG
>NW_007793396.1:0-1636 GCF_000696425.1 Galeopterus variegatus
AAATTATTAATGTTGCATAAAAGCGATATTGTTATTTTAATTTGCATTTCTCTGATTACTGGCGAAGTAGAACATTGCTTTCTGTGTTTACTGACCATCAGTGTACCTCTGTGTGTGTGTGCACTTAAATTATCAGTGTATATCTTTTGCTTGTTTTTGGTTGAAATCAAACTTATTAATTTTAAAATGTATATTAACATTATTACAAAATTTTTCTTCCTTTTTTTGGCTAACATGATCTGTCAGTTTCTGTTACATAACTTACAATCTATTGAGAGAAAAAAACAAATTATTATACAATTAATTTTTAAACTTAGGATTACCTTTGTGTTATTGATTACTAGCTTAATTGCCTTGTGATTAGGAAATATACATGGTATGAATTCAGTCTTTCAATATTTGCTGAGACTTGAATTTTGGCCAAATATATAAATAATTTCTGTAAATGTGGCATATGTGCTTGAATGTGTTTTCTACAGTTGTTGGATGTGGTGTTTCAAGTTTAGTTGGATTGTCCAGTATGGCTTGCTCCACCCCTCATAGAATTCTTTGAGTTCCTAAGGTGGAGCTAACAAACTTGATGGACTTGTAGCTGCAGAAAGCCCCTTGTATCACTTCCCCAACTGTACCACATAGTATTTGGTTTAGATGCTAGTGATGGAAATCTAAAATAACTGAAGCTCAGAAAAGGTCAGAATTTCTTAATTTCATAAAAGCATCAGTGAAGGTGCTCCAGAGCTGTGAAGTGTTCCATGTTGTTAGAGTCCAGGCTTCTCCCTTCTTATGGTCCTGGTATATGTGGCCTCCATTCTCAAGTTCATCTTATTGCTCAAGATGGCTGCATCGACTCCAGACATCAAATCCACATTCCCTGTGGAAAAGTGGGGAAAGCACATCCCGTTAGAGATAACCTAGATATGTCTAGAGGACATTTCCCAGAAGTTGCACACAGCATTTCAGACTACGTCCTATGGACCACATCCTAGTCATATGATCATACCTAGCTGCAAGGCAAGTTGGGAAGTGCGGTGTTTATTCTGATAAGCCTGTTACCAGTTGAATTTTGGGAGTTCTTTACTAAGAAAGGGATGAACAGATATTGGAAAGCAATTAGCACTTTTCACTATAAACAATTCTATCAGTATGTATGAGGGTACTTCAAAAAGCTTATGGAAAAATGGGATTAAAAGATAACACAAATCTTTCCATGAACTTTTTGAAGCTCCCTCATATATCCATCAATTAATAGTTTATTCAATAAAGTATCTCAGTGTAAAGTATACTGCACTTAATTTTGTATGTGATCTTTGCTAAAATATTTACATTTCCACCTTTTCTACATCCTAAAACATAGTACCAAGCATGCTGTACCCTTTCTTAAGGACCTCCTTAGCAACTCCCAGTTGCCTGAAGGGTGAGAGCCATGATTCTTAGAATGGCAGTCAAGGTTTTAATAGAGCTAGCCACGTCGGAAGATGCCAGACTTATGACTCCTTCCTGTGTTTATTGAGCTAGCTGCATCTGAAGATGCCAGACTTATGCCTAGTTCCTGTGTTTATTGAGCTAGCCACATCGGAAGATGCCAGACTTATGCCTACTTCCTGTGTTTATTGAGCTAGCCACGTCAGAAGATGCC
>NW_007793397.1:0-1636 GCF_000696425.1 Galeopterus variegatus
TTTCTATTTCATTTAGTTCTGCTCTGATCTTAATTATTTCTGTCTGTCTACTCACTTTGGGATTGGACTGTTCTTGTTTTCTAGTTCTTTGAGGTATAGAATTAAGCTGTTTGTTTGAAATCCTAGTGTTCTTTTGATGTAAGCATTAATTGCAATAAAATTTCCTGTTAGTACTGCTTTTGCAGTATCCCACAGTTTTTGGAATGATGTGTCTTTATTTTAGGTAGTTTCAAGAAATTTTTTGATTTCCTGTTTAATTTCTTCTTGGAGTCATATATTGTTCAGGAGAATGTTGTTTAATTTCCACGTATTTGTATAGTTTCCTGAGTTTTTCTTGTTACTGCTATTTAGTTTTAATCCATTGTGGTCTGAAAAGATACTTGAAATGATTTCAATTTTTTAGATTTGTTGAGGCTTGATTTGTGACCTAATGTGTTCTATCCTGGAGAATGTTCTATATGCTGAAAACAAGAATATATATCCTGTAGTTGTTGGATGAGATGTTCTGTAGATATCTGCCAGGTCTAGTTGGTCTAAATTGTAGTTTAATTCTTGTGTTTCTCTGCTGATTTGTTGCCTAGATGATTTGTCCAATGTGGAGAGAGGGATGTTCAGGTCCCCTATTATTATCATATTGGGGTCTCTTTCTTTATGCTGAATAGTCTTTGCTTTGTATATCTGGGTGCTCTGATGTTAGGTGCATATGTGTTTATGATGGTTATATCTTCTTTCTGGATAGAACCCTTTATCATTATATAGTGCCCTTGTTTGTCTCTTTTTATGGTTTTTTGTTTAAAGTCTATTTTATCTGATATAAGAATAGTTTGTCTTGCTCATTTTGGTTTTCCATTTGTGTGGTATGCCTTTTTCTATCCCTTCACTATTAGTCTGTATGTGTCTTTACATGTAAGGTGAGTCTCTTGAAGACAGCATATAGTTGGGTCTAGCTTTTCAATCCAGTCAGTTTGTGTCTTTTGCATGGGGAGTTTAATCCATTTATATTTAGGGTTGTTATTGAAAGTTATTGTCTTACTCCTGGCATTTTATCAATTTTCAATGGGATGTTTTAAATATATTTTGTTCCTTTCTTCCCATTTTATTGTTTTTCTTTGATATTTGTTGGCTTTTTGAGATGGTAAGATTTAGTTTCTTTCTCTTTCTTATTTGCATTTTTGTTCTATCAGTGGGTTTTATTTTCTATTGTGTATTTGTGGTAGTGATTATCATTTTTCAGATTTCAGAGGCAGGACTCCCCTGTAGATTTCTTACAGGACTGGTCATGTGGTGGTGAACTCCCAAAGTTTTTGTTTATCTGGAAAATACACTATTTTTCCCTCATTTCCGAGTGATAACCTATCTGGGCATAGTACTCTTAGCTGTCAATTTTTTTTCTTTTAGTATTTTGAATGTATCATCCCATTTTCTTCTTGCTTATAGAGTTTCTGTTGAGAAGTCTGCTGTTAGTCTGATAGGGTCTCCCTCACAGGTGACTTGACTCTTATCTTGCTGCTTTTAGGATTATCTCTTTGTCTTTGTGTTTTCCCAAGACTATGATGTGTCTTGGAGAATATCTTTTTGGATTGAATTTGTTTGGGGATCTTTGAGTCTCCTGGCTATGATGGTCCATGTCTCTCCC
>NW_007793398.1:0-1636 GCF_000696425.1 Galeopterus variegatus
CCCCCCCCCCAATTTGTTGAAGAAACTGTTCTTTCCTCAATGAATATTCTTGGCACCTTTGCTGAAAATCAGCTGGCTGTAAATATTTGGCTTTATTTCTGTTATTTATTTTCTATTCTGTTACATTGGTCTATATATCTGTTTTTAAGCCAGTACCATGCTGTTTTGATTACTATAGCTTTGTAGTATAACTTGAAGTCCGATAAAGTGATGCCTTTAGTTTTGTTCCTTTTGCGCAGAATTGCTTTGGGTCTTTGTGACACCATACAAATTTTAGGATTGTTTTTCTATTTCTGCAAAGAATATCACTGGTATTTTGATAGGGATTTCATTGAACCTGTAGAGGGGTTTTGGTAGTATAGTCATCTTCACAATATTAATTATTCCAATCTATAAACATGAGATTTCTTTGTGTCCTTTTCAGTTCCTTTCATTGGTGTTTCATAGTTTTCCTTGTAGAACAATTTCACCTCCTTGGTTAAATTTATTTTAGGTATTTTAATTTTTGTAGTTATTGTAAATGGAATGACTATCTTGATTTCCTTTTCAGCTTGCTCATTATTGGTGTATAGAAATACTACTGATCTTTGTAGGTTGATTTTATATCCTACAACTTTACTAAATTTGTTTATCAGTTCTAAGATATCTTAGTGGGGTTTTTAGGGTTTTCTGCTTATAAATTCATGTCACCTACAAACAGGGACAAATTGATTTCTTCCTTTCCAATTCAGATGCCCTTTATTTCTTTCTCTTGCCTAATTAAGACTTCAAGTGTTAAGTCTAGTAAGAGTACAGAGAGTGGGCATCCTCATCTTGTTAAGCTCATAGAACAAGAAAACATAAGAAATCCATAAGAATATAGAAAATTTGAAGAACAAAATTAGCAAATCTGACATGGTAGACAAAAAGACACTCCAACCAACAAAAAAGGTCCACATTGGGCTCAAACACACATGAATTATTTACCAAAATTGACCACAGACTGAACCATAAACAAAGTCTCAAAGATTTCCGGGAAATTCAGAGTATGTTCTCTGATCAGAGTGAAATTGAACTTAAAACCATTTTTATTACTTACTAAAAATACTCAGTTTCTTAGAAAATAATCAAAATTCTAAATGATCCATAGATCAAAGAAGACAAATATAAATTTTAAAATATATCTAATAAATTGTTATAAATGACAATAAAACCTCTAGGCTCTAAGTACAGCTGTGTTTAAATGCATGTTTTCAAAATAGATAAAAATGTAATGATCTTATCCCATATCTGAAAATTTATGAGAAAGTAGAACTAATTAGTGTCAGAAAGTAGAACTAACTAGTGTCATAAAGTAAAAGGAAAGAAATAAAACAATAAGAGCATAATTAATAAAATTGTAAATACATTTATGTTAGAAAGACTCAAAAAAGAAAGACAGTTATTTGAAAAATGGCTAATAAAAACGATGAACTCCTAGTAAACGTGAAAGAAAAAGAGAGAAAGAAGAAAGAGAGAGAGGAAGAAAGGAAAGATAGAAGGAAGAAAGCCACAAACATAAATGTTAGACTTTTAAAAAACACACCCTACTGTAAGTAACTAATAAAGAAATTGCAAATCCAAGTCTTCCGTTATCTAGTAAAAAAATTCAATTTAT
>NW_007793399.1:0-713 GCF_000696425.1 Galeopterus variegatus
TAGCCAGGCCTCTCTCCGCTCTGTGTGCTCAGGACAGGGCTGGGGCGTGTCTTCTACAAACCTAGACTTTCAGTTGAGTCATCAAAGTTGTGCCCTGCCCTGCCCTGCCCAGCAGGTGCCCTGACTCTCCGACTGCCGGGAGTGAACTCCTCGGGGGAGGGCCCCTCAGCACACAATTCCTCTTTGACTCTCCCCAGCAAGGGTCACCCCTTTTGGAGGGCTGACTAGTAAACTTCAATGTAGCTCGAGAGGTCTCCGGGCACCCCTCTCCCCACCAGAAATCAGTTAGGGGCTCTTCCAAACTGAGGTCCCCAGAGATGGAATCTGCCTCTCGGGAAGAGGGAGTTTATCTGGGGCCGACGCCCAGGGTGTGGCGGAGAGACGATCTGGGCGGGCTCCTCTTCCCTGCCCCCCCGACGCAGGCCTGGGGCTCCCCACACTACCAGCCCCGTCAGAGATCCGCGGGGAGAGTGGGATTGTAGGCCAGTCCACAGGCCCCGGGGTGCCCCATGTCGAGGATAGCAAATGGCACGTCTCAGTGTGGAGCCGAGCCACCCAGAATGGCTGGCCTGCCCTCACTATGCCGGCCTTCTCCACCCCCACCCGAGAAAATGGAGGCAGCTTTGATGTGGGCGCCTAGCCTTGTTGGGCCGCACTTCGGTGCAATCACATCATAGGGCACCTAACTGTGTGTAATTCCGGCTTCCTGATAT
>NW_007793399.1:1173-1636 GCF_000696425.1 Galeopterus variegatus
TAGCTCGAGGGGTCTCCGGGCACCCCTCTCCCCATCAGAAATCAGTTAGGGGCTCTTCCAAACTGAGGTCCCCAGAGATGGAATCTGCCTCTCGGGAAGAGGGAGTTTATCTGGGGCTAACGCCCAGGGTGTGGCGGAGAGACAATCTGGGCGGGCTCCTCTTCCCTGCCCCCCTGAGGCTGGCTGGGGGCTCCCCACGCTACCAGCCCCGTCTAAGATCCGCGGGGAGAGTGGGATTGTAGGCTGGTCCACATTCCCCGGAGTGCCCCGTGTCGAGGTAAGCAAATAGCACATCTCAGCGGGGAGCCACGCCAAACAGAGATGGCTGGCCTGCCCTCCCTAAGCTGGCCTTCTCCACTCCCACCCGAGAAAATGGAGGCAGCTTTGATGTGGGCGCCTAGCCTTGTTGGGCCGCACTTCGGTGCAATCACATCATAGGGCACCTAACTGTGTGTAATTCCGG
>NW_007793400.1:0-1636 GCF_000696425.1 Galeopterus variegatus
AAGTGAGCAATGCTTGGCTACTGCTTCTGTTTGAAATGATGCTGTGTTTTGGTTGTGGTCTAGAGATTTGAAGCGCTACTTGGCATCTCCTTTCTTCCATGGAGTTCTCACTATTCAAACATGACAGATCGGGTAAAATACTAGTTAGGTTGAGTCTTGCTTGCCTCCACTTGATCATCTTTGTATAAATCCAATGGCCTTTTTTTTTCTTTTTTCTTTTCTTTTTTTTTTTTTAACGGTTTTCAGCTAATGTTCATAAAGAGCAGTGAGTACCTAGAACGGTGCTGCTAATGGAAGGAAATCCTGTCTAAGAAAGTGCATTTCTTTACAGAGCTGTGTCACGATCCTTTGGGCCCTCTGCTGGAAAAGTAGAATCAAGTCTCAAATAATGCCTTTTTAATTGTATCCTCTAGTATTATAGATGTAGGATAGTACTGTATCATACTTCTGTGAATGTAAAATATCTTGCATCTGCTTTATGATACGTAGTAGTGACCGTGCTTTATCAGAGCTGTTTTTAATGATGTTATTCTAGAATGTTTACTTTCCAGATGATGATTGAGAAGCTAATAAAAAAAAAAAACGGTGCCAGGTACCACAACAGTAATAGAACTTTGCTGTTTTCTGGGGTTTTGTTTTTTACCTTTTTTTTTCCTTTTTTTTTTTTAATGGAGTGTGCTGGATGTCTCTAATTTTGTTCAGATGACTGCAGAACTTGGAAAAGCTGTTGCTGCTATTGATGCATAACATACTGCTATTACTGGTCTTTTTATATAAATATATATACATATATATAATTTGAATTTTTGGAAACTTTAGCTGTGCTGTCAACTTTGGAAAAAGTATCTCAGTTTACCTTGTTGAGTTGGAATTGTACAGAAATTAACAGCCATATTGGTCTAGAAACGTTAAACTTAATTTTTTTCCGTTTGTACAGGGGTAACACACTGTATTAAATATGTAAGGTCTTATCTACATGGGTTTGATTACAGAAACTAATAAAGTATTCTCTAAATAATGAAAAAAAAATCTACAAATCTGGCCAGAATGAGCTCATTACTGATCCAAGAGAGAAAAGTTTTTCTGAGAGGCATCGGATGTCTAGATGTACGGAGGAAATGAGTGAGCAACATGGATCGTTCCATTAGAGAGTGTGTAATTAAAGAAAGGGGTAAGTGCATGGCAATTTGCAAAAGAGAAAGTGAATGTGATTGTCTTAATCTGTTCAGCCTATGAGCTAAATCAGAGAGAGACATTAGTGAATGGGGCTCTTGGAGGGTTGGAAGTGATGTGAACGAAAGCACAGGTAAAGGAATTGACTTAGGAGAGACATGAATACCATCATTCCTTGTCGTCCTCGGGAGACTGGTTCCAGGACCTCCTGCAGATACCAAAATCCATGATGCTCAAGTCCATGACATAAAAAATGTCACAGCATTTGCATGTAACTGATGCACATACTCTCGTATACCTTAAATCATCTCTAGATTACTTATAATACCCGATACAATGTAAATACTATGTAAGTTGTTATACTGTATTGTTTAGGAAATAATAACAAGAAAAAAGTCAGTACAAACTAAAATCCATAAAAAGAGACAATGAGGGTCACTACATAATGATAAAAGGACTGATG
>NW_007793401.1:0-1636 GCF_000696425.1 Galeopterus variegatus
GGAGGGGGAAGAGTGAGGGGACAGAGGTGGGGTGGGGGGTGGGGCTGGCCTGGTTTCTGAAGGAGGGGTGGGCGTGCCTGAGGCCCTCAAGCGTGCCCACCCCAGCTCGAGAGTTGAAATAAATTCCTAAAAAAATGTTTTTTAATTGTCTCATTTTGCATTTCTACTATGACATATATATTTCTCTAAAGCATAGTACCTAGAGATATAACCCACATAAACAAAAGCTCTTTTGCATCCTTAATGTTTGAGTGCAAAAAGATCCTAAAACCAAAAACTTTGAGAATGACTCTATGAAACCATCCTGTCCTCCCCCATCCCCCAAACATTATAACACTTCGTGTATCAAATAAGGAGAAGGAATTACAACTACTAACAATCTTTAATTTTTGTATAATCTAAAATGTGCTAGAATATAACATTTTGAATCTGGGAACTTTGAAAGTGCCAGAGTTGAAAAACACCTGGGTTAATGTTGATGTATTGGGCCTGCTCTAGGCTTTAGCAGTTGTGATGGTTACTTTTATGTGTCAACTTGACTGGGCCATGGTGCCCAGATATTTGGTCAAACATTATCCAGGATGTTTCTGTGAGGCTGTTTTTGAATGGGATTTACATTTAAATTAGTGGGCTCTGAGTAAAGCAGATTGTTCTCCGTAATGTGGGTGGACCGCATCTAGTCAGGTGAAGACCTTAACAGAAAAAAAGACTGACCTCACCCAATCACGGAGGAATTCTGCCAGCAAACTGCCTTCAACTGCAGCAGTGGCTCTTCCCTGGGTCTCCAGCTTGCTGGCCCACCCTGCAGATTTGGGGTTTGCCAGTCTCTATAATTGTATGAGCCAATTCATTAAAATTACTCTCTCTATCTCTTCCTATGTATGTGTATGTGCCTGGGTGTGTATGTATACATATATGTATATGTGTGTGTGTATATCTATGTATGTATATGTGTATGTATATGTATACACGCAAGTCGAGTATCCCTTATTCCAAATGCTTAGGACCAGAATGTTTCAGATTTCAGATTTTTTCAGATTTTGGAATATTTGCAGAATGCATACCAGTTGAGAATCCCTGATTTGAAAAATCCAAAACCAGAAATGTTCCAGTGAACAGTTCTTTTCAGTGTCATGTAGGCGCTCAAAGTTTTGTATTTTGGAGCATTTTGGATTTATATATATACTCATGTATATTTATACACACACACACACCTTATTGGTTCTGTTTCTCCTGAGAACCCTAACACAGCAGTGAAGTAGGAGACAGGTTAGGGCATAATGACCTGATGGGTTGAGGCCTTTGTTCTAGGAGGGTGGGGCCATCTTTCTCTACCTTAGTTGCTTCAGGGACAGGTCAGAGGGTCTTCAGCTAGAGAGGGCATATCCTGTGAGCAGGTCAGACCATGGGCCCTCTTTCCCTTGCACCCCACTTCTCACCCGCTATGCCACACTGAGGAGGCTAAATTAAGGTTCCTTAGGTTCCTCATTCATGTTGGAAATTTTTTCAGAAAACTATTTATGTATATATATATATACATATGTATTTGTGTGTGTGTATATATATCCCCACAGGAAAACTTAAGTGGAAATAGGCTTTGGTTAAAAAGTGTCAATTAATCTACATGCCATCAGAA
>NW_007793402.1:0-1636 GCF_000696425.1 Galeopterus variegatus
ATCTCACAAACATAATGTTGAGTGAAAGAAACCAGATACAAAAAGTATATAGTCATCCTTTTGTATCCATAGGTTTCACAACCACAGATTCAACCAACTGCAGATAAAAAGTATTCAAAAACATAATTAAAAAAAAAGAAATACAACAATTAAAAAATGCAAGTATAAAATACAGCATAACATCTATTTACATAGCATTTACATTTTATTAGGTATTATAAGTAATACAGAGAGTATTTAAAGTAATCAAGAGAATGTGTGCAGGTTATATGCAAATACTACACTATTTTATATAAGAACTTGAGTATCCATGAACTTTGGTATCCATGAGGGGTCCTGAAACCAATCCCCCATGGATACTGAGGGAGAACTGTACTCTATGATTTCAATAATACAAACTTCAAAAATAGGTAAATCCACATCATGGTGCCAGAATTCAGGATAATTGCTATCTTTGTGGAGAAGATAGGATAGTGATTAGGAAGAGTCTTGAAAAGGAATTCAGGGATGCCGGCAACATTTTATTTCTTGACTGGCATGGGAGTTATAGAGGTGTTTGCCCTGGCATAAGTGAGTTATATGACTGTGATTATAAACCTTAAAAAATTTATATTTTAAAAAATAAATAAAAATAAAAATATAAAGAAAAGAAAAAAAACATAAAACAAAATCATGTAGAAATAAAAAAATTAATTGATGTAGAAATAACTTGTTAAATATCATATAATTTAAAGAATTCACACAGATTTGCTTGAAACACAAAAAATGAGATAAATATAGACAGGACATAATTCACTAAAAGATAATATTGTGGAAATTATTTTTAATTAATTATAGACAAAAAGAGAAAAAATTCAAAAATCATAGAAGCTAGAATGAGGGTCTTCAACATATGTCAAATAGGCATTCCAGAAGAAGAAAATAATAGGAAAAAAATATTTAAAGAAATATAGTAAAGAATTTTCCAAAATTAAAGAAATAGCCAAGCTCTACAATAAAATATCTCATGTCAAAGCACATGATAAGGAAACCACAGAATATCAAGGACAAGGATAAAACCTTAAAATCTTCCAGAGAGACAAGAATACCAACAAAAGAACAAAAATTAGACTGTAGATTTCCCTTCAGCAACAGTATGAAGGTACTTCAGAAAGTTTGTGAAAAAACAATTAAAAGGTAATGCAAATCTTTCCATCAGTTTTTTGAAATACTCTTCTATATGCCAGAATATGATGGCAATTCTAAAATTTCTAGGGGGATATTAGTTAACCTGCAGTTTTATACTCGGCTAAACTATCAAAACCAGCCCAGTTAAAACATCTTCAGAAATCAATGACTAATATACATTTCCTCCACCACAATAACCACTTCCTTAAGACTTTACTTCTCACTTCCTTTCCCATTATTTCTGAAACACATTGTCTGTTAAGTAAAGAATACTCTCTCCAAAACCTTTAATATGTTTAACTTCTAGTCGGTTTTCTGAATCTCCCCAGGTAATTACCAGTCCTGTACAAATACATACCATTTGCCTTTCTCTTCCTGTGCCCAGACTGCTGAGTACTGCTGAAATAAATGAAGGAAGGAAGGAAGGAGGGAAGGAAGGAAGGAAGGAAGGAAGGAAGGAAGGAAGGAA
>NW_007793403.1:0-1636 GCF_000696425.1 Galeopterus variegatus
AACAAGCCAAGGGTTGCGATCCCCTTACCGGTCACAAAAAAAAAAACAAAAAACTTTCTGTACAACAGTAGATTAAGACCCAGATATAATTCCTTTTTGATAAGGCTTTTAACAAATTAGATCCTTAAGAAATGCATAACTTTCATCCAAAATTATGTATGTAAGGGATTCCCCTATGCAAAATTAGGGAGTGCTCTTGGACTGCTCAGCAATATGAAGCAGAAGAAACCGCATGTGAATAGTGAGTGCCCTGTTGTTCAACTTCTGAGTGAAGACAGCCCTGGAGATCCCAGCCAGCTCAGCTTCTTATAACTTTGAAGAAAAGAAATTTGAGAGCTAGGATGTGCTTTTATGGGCATGCGATGAGACCTAGGTGCATAGTCCAATTCCTTTTCTCACTTTAGGGTCCTAATTGAGCCTCATTTTATGTGTGTAACTAAAACTACAGTTCTGGCATTTGACAGGAAAGATTCTGAAGATAAACTGACGAATGGTAACTTAATAGTCTGAGCTAATGAAAGCATTATTTAAGTGTTTCATGGTGTTTGCTGTAATCAAAACACACACAAGCTCACAGCTCTTTTAGAAAATGCTGGTATTCCTTATATGTCTGATTAAAATATTTCTTCTTCAGGCTAAGGACTTCTTTATCTTATCTATGGGAGGGAATTATCATTTAAATGCTAACTTCTCACGAACTTTTTTCCCAAATAAATTTTATTGTATATGTTTAAGGTATACAACATGTTGTTATAAGATACATATATATAGTAAAATGGCTCCTATAGTGGAACAACTTAACACATTTCTCATCTCACTTAGTTGCCCATTTCCCCCTCCTTGTGACGAGAGCAGCTATAATCATTTGAATTTTTCATCTGTTTCTCCTCTTTCCCTCCCTTTTTCCTTTCCTTCCTCCTCTCTCCTCCCACATTCGCCCACCTCCAGCTCTTTTCATGAAGAATGAGAAGCATAAACTCAGAAAATGAATTATAATTGAAATACAAATACAGGAAATTCCAGGGTTAAGCTTCATAAGGCGAGTTAACTTGGCCATCAATGTGCTGCGTTCAGACTTTTCTGATGTACTGATTACATTAGTACAAGGTAACCAGATGTCCTGCATTAGGCAAGACAGTATCTTAGATTTCAGTTATTTTTTTCTTTTGACAATATTTCTCCTCATAATTTTCTACTAGGGCCACCCTGATTAGTGCTTATTTTAATTATAATAATGCTAAAAGCCTCCCTGATCAAGATTGTCTTCTGGGTCCTTAATAGTGGGCATTTGATCTGAAAGGAGCTGTGATAGGGCTCAAAAATCAGCAGCAGCAGAGAACTAAATGCTTCGCTGGTAGGATCTCTTCATCTAACGAATCAACTACCAATCACTACCATCTGGCAGAGATCACAGTTCCAAGCCATGGGTCTTCTTTTCTAATGGGGAGAAGTAAAGAAAGCAGCTTTGCTTGAGCAGCACGATAATGATTCTTTGCTTGACCAGATTTTGGTCCTGAACCTTCTCCTAGGTTCATCTGTGTACTTCCTTGTAAAATCCAGTTTTAGCAAGAACCCTGCTAAATTCATTTAGCCAGAACCCCCCATCCTCTATATCTGATCACCCTAGCTATTTAAT
>NW_007793404.1:0-1636 GCF_000696425.1 Galeopterus variegatus
AAAGTCTAAAATATTTTGCTGCTAAGTTTAAGTATAAAAAACTAAACATTTCCATGATTTTAATTGAAAATGTACCCGGTTTTCCAGTAAAAAATTTACTAGTAAATTTTACCAGTGATAGTTCAATTAACTCATGAAGTACGCACCCTGATATACTGAATTAATCTAATATATGAAATTCATAGATACAGCAAGTCAGCTCTTTTCTTTGAAGACTGCAAAAATAAATTTTACTTGTGGCAATGGCATTATGAAAATTACAGCATACCAGAATGGCTTGGCAAAGAGAGATACCATACATCTTCTGATAGAATGCTTTGATATCATTCATGTCGATTTCAGAACGAGAAACCATGATCCTGATCAATGTCTTATGACGAGTTCCAGCACCCTGTCAAAATAAATAATCGTAAGTGCCTCTCATATTCAGAAAATACTCTTACTAAAGAACATGGATTTTAAAGTGAAGCTCTTTTTACTCTTCCATATAATTTCTAGAAACCATCTCCATATTAAAACATACATGCACACACATACATACACAGCACATACGTGGTAATGAAATGACAAGAAAGCAACTGCTTCATTAGCCGTAGATACAGAGAGCTTTTTACAACCTCCTAATTGGTCTCCCACCATCCAGACTTTCCTCCGTCTAAACGACACAATAATTACAAATAAAGAGAACTTTAGAAATTGTAAATCTAACCACCTAAGTCATGTATTTAAATCACTTCCATGGTCTTCTGTTGCTCTTAGGGTGAAAACCACTTTATCAAGGTCATAATATCCTGCCTAATCCTACAATCTCTTCCACTGTGCACCATCACTCTAGTTAAATTTCTTGTCTTGAAAGGGTTGTGTTACCTTTTGCTTTCAAACCTGTGTACATTTTGTTCCCTTCTCTTGGACCACCCTTGCTGTATCTCCCCATCTCATCCACCCTCATCCTCACCTGGCTCATTTTCACTTAAACTTCACTCAAACTTCAAGTTTTAGTTTAGTTGGCAGCACGGCTACATTCATTTCAAATCTGGAGCACCTGTTTCCCTTTGTGCTTCCATACATATTACCAGGTATTCCTCATCACCAGCTAAATACCATGCCAGACACAGCAGCCGGGAGCAGCACATGTGCTGCCTCCTATGTAACCGCACCTGTCATGCCTCTCATTTCATAGAGGCTCCTTAATATTATTTGAATAGTTAGATCTCTCTCTATGAAGACCTCTCTATCTTAGAGTTGCAAAGAAAAAAACAAAGACAACTTTATAACTACTCATTTCGGGGCTCAAAATATAAATATAGAAGTGGTATCCTATATAATACTATGCATGCTACAGAGTAAGGTTAAAGTGAAATGAAGAAGTTTCTCAAAAACATCTTATATAACACCTTCTATTGTCCATCATCATTGAATGACATTTTAAAAGATTTAGCTATTAATCCATGGCAAGAAAGACAGAACAATGAAAGACAAATGAAACTTAGAAAGTAGGAGATCAGAAAACTCACAAGCTTAGCAGAAGTGGGTTACTAAAATTACACATTAAAAGTGAAAGTATATCACCCTTACCCCAGTGACTCAGGTTTTTTTTTTTTTTTTTTTTTTTTTTTTTTTTTTTTTTTTTTTTTTT
>NW_007793405.1:0-1635 GCF_000696425.1 Galeopterus variegatus
TATTTGCATTTCCAAGAGCAACAAAAAATGAATAAGCCATTGATCAACTAATCTACAATGATAAAAAAGCAACTACAGATTTGAGGTTTAGGGCTGACACAAAAGAAGATTCCTGAGAGCACCGAGCTGCACCATGGGACCGAGTGAGCAGCCCTTGGCAGCGGCCAAGGACGGTGGCGGCGACGACGTGGAAATGGAGAGGAAGTCGCCCGGCCGGCCCAGCTCTGTGAGTGACCCCCAGCCCGGCCATGCTTGCGGGGCAGATGCCCGCCCAGCTTCTGCCAGCCACACCAGGCCAGTCACCGGCACCAGAGCTGCCTCCATTTTCTCAGGTGGGGGCGGAGCCAGCCGGCTTGGCCAGGCCTGCCCTCCTCACTTGGTGCAGCTCCTCACTGAGCCTTGCCACTTGCTTGCCCCGGTGCGGGGCCTTCTGGGGCCTCCCATCCCACTCCCCCGTGGATCTCTGGCAGGGCTGGTAGTGTGGGGAGCCCCCAGCCAGCGTCAGGAGGGCAGGGAAGAGGAGGCCAGCCCGATTGTCACTTCACTGCACCCTGGGCTCCGGCCTCAGGTAAACTTCCCGTTTCCGGGAGGCAGATACCATCTCTGTGGCCATAAGTTTGGAAGAACCTCTAACCAATTTCCGGATGGGAGAGGTGTGGCCAGAGTGCTCCTGAGCTTACTTGAACCTGCCGGAGAGCTGACTGTGGGCGGGTGCTAGAGTCGGTCCGCGCCGGGGGGATTCAAAGAGGAACTGTGTGCTGTGGGCTCTTCTCCCGAGGAGCTCACGCCCTGGTGTGGGAGACATGGCAATACACAAATAACCGCAATACCAGGAGGAAGGTGAGAAGTCCAGAGAAAGCCCTATTCAGTGCTACAAAGGTACCCAGAGTGACCAGCAATCTGCGCCTAGCAGAAACCTGAAAGTCTTCCTGGGTGGGGTGGTGCTGAGCAGGGGCTTGAAGTCCCGGCTGATAGACGAGGGTTGCAGAAGACACGCCCCAGCCCAGTACTGAGTGCACAGAGTGGGGAGGAGTCCGGCTAAGGAGGCGGAGACTCGGCAGAAAACACACACCCTGCGGTCCACCTCTGCAAGGTCCAACAGCCCCACCTAGTGTGCACAGAGCGGGGAAACATCCAGATAGGAAGGCGGAGACTTGGCAGAAAACACATACCCTGTGGGGCCGCCACTGTGTGATCCAGCACCCAGGGCCAGAGCACACAGAACAGAGAGAAGTTCTACACGGGAAGTGGAAGCTCAAAAGAGATCACACACCCTTCAGTACCATCCCGAGATCCAGCAGCCCAGTAGAGTCCAAGCTGACCAGAGAGGAGGCTACCCGGAAAGGCCCAAGACCCGAGGCAAAAACACACACAAGACACTAGAGGCCAACTGAGCAGTCACAGAGGTAGCCATACCAAATTGACAAACACAGCTACACCTTAGTCAGCCAATAGGGTCAAACCTGTGCACTGTGAAACCCCCTGCCAAAATGAATAAACATCACAAAAAAGATACCAGAAATACAAAAAACCAAGAAAGTACACCACCAAAAGTTAGTAAATCTCAAACTCATGATCCTATAGAACAGGAAGCCCTTGAAATGAATGACAAGGAATTTCGAGTGATAATTCTAA
>NW_007793406.1:0-1635 GCF_000696425.1 Galeopterus variegatus
GGCTGCTTGGATATCATCCTTTGCAAAGTGCCTATTTAAAATGTCACTCTTTTTTTTTTTAAATTGACTGTAGTTTTCTTATTGATTTATAGAAATTCTTTTTATTAAGTAATCTCCCCTTATCCATGGGGAATAAATTCCATGACCCCCAGTAGATGCCTGAACCTTGGATAGTAGCAAACCCTCTATATCTATACATACTTTATATGACAAAATTTACTTTATAAATTAGGCACAGTAAGAGGTTAACAACAATAGGTAATAATAAAATGGAACAGTTCTAACAATATGCTGTAATGAAAGTAAAGTAAGGCTTACTTGAATACAAGCACTGTCAATCTGATAACCAGGATGGCTACTGAGTGGCTGAGGGGTGTGGATATGCTGGAAAAAAGGGATGATTCACATCCCAGGCAGGATGGAGAGGAAGGGCACGAGATATCATCACACTACTCAGAACAGTGCACAATTTAAAACTTATGAATTGTTTATTTTTGGAATTTTCCTCTGAGTATCTTTAGATTGCTATTAACCACAGGTAACAAACTGTGGAAACCAACCCACAGATTACGGGGAACTACTTTATACTGTTTTGTGAGTTCTTTGTCAGATATATGCATTGCATGTACACCCTCCAAAATTTTGGCTTGCCTTTTCCTCTCCTAATGATATCTCTGGATCAAAGTAATTTAAGTATGATAAAATTTATTATTTTTCCTTTAATTAATATATTCTGTGTCCTGTTTAAGAAATATTTGCATAATTCAAGATTATAAAGATATCTACCTACGTTTTATTATAAAAGTTTTATTATTTGGACTTTCACATTTAGATCTGAAATCCCCTGGAAGTGATCTTTGTAACCGGTACAGGGCAAGTTTGGTTTTTGTCTTTACGCGTATCTGTTTGACTCAGCTTCATTTATCAGAAAGACAATCTTCCATCATTGCCTTTTGTCATAAAACAGAAGACTGCATTTGCTTGTATTGGTTTCTGGCTGCCTTATTCTATTTATTTTTCTTTTTTGCCAATACTATGCGTGTTAGTAACTACAGCTTTTAATAAGTCTTCAGGTCTGATACTGTGAGTTGTCTACCTCTGAAATTTACCTTAGATACTCTTGGTCTCTTGCATTTCCATGTAATTTTAAAATCTCGTCAATTTCCACAAGAGATAACTGGCAGTGTTTTTACTGTAGTTGCCTTGAATGTATAAATCGCTACTGAGGGAATTGACAGCTCTGTAATACCAAGGCTTTTACAACAGGAATGTTATATATTACTCCATTTAATTAGGTCTTATTCAATCTTTCAACAGTAATTTGTAGTTTTTATTACCAATCTCTTGAAGTTTTCATTCTGCTTCTAGATATTTGATATTTCTGTTTTCTAATAATTTTGTTTGGAAATTTTGTTTTCTATTTTCTTATTGATGGTATATAAAATATATTGTATATCCAGCAAACTTTCTAAAATCACTCAATACTTTCAGTACTTTGAAGGTTCTTCTGAATCTTCTATATATATCACTGTGTTATTTGTTTTATAAATTAATTTTATTTCTTGATTTCTAATTTATATATATACATGATTTATTGAATGATTGATTGATTAATTGATTTTCTCATTGTACTAA
>NW_007793407.1:0-1635 GCF_000696425.1 Galeopterus variegatus
TAAACCTAACAGCAATGCTTGTAATAGCAGCAAATACCCAATCTGCATTCAAATTTCTCTGGTTGTTTTGTAAATGTTTTCATTACAATGGTTAAAACCAGGTTCCTAATAAGGTTCCTATATTGCAATCAGTTGGTATGTCTCTTACATCATTCTTAATCTTTAGGTTCTCTTTCCTTCCCTTGCAACCCATTTGCTGAAGAAACCGGGCTGTCTGTTCTGTAGAGCTGCCTACAGTCTGGATTTTGCTTATGGCACCTCCATAGAGGTGTTACCCATTCTCCTCTCCCCTGTATTTCTTATAAGTTGGTAGTTAGATCGAGAAGCTCACTTAGTTTCAGGTTTGATTCTTTTTTTTTTTCTGGTATGACTACTGCCACACTGTTTTGTTTTTCCACTCAAAGGCACATGAGATCCGGTTGTCTCTCTCTGTGATGTTAGCAGCTATCGATCACTGTCTAGATCCATTATTTTATTAGAGATTGCAAAATGGTGGCATACTAATTCTATTACTCTTTGTTAACGGGAATATGTCTTTAAAGAGTGTCAACTATTTGGGTAGCATAAAGTATGGCTCATATCAAAAAGTGTAAATGCTTGATCCCTTCTCTTTGCAGTTTTCAAAATGAGGACAAATGGGTGTATATATATATACACATACATATACATATATTTTTCTAAGTATCATTGTGAATTCATAGATTTAGACATATATGGAATGTTTCAATCTGGTGCAGTTGTTATTATTATTGATGCTCAAACTGTCCCATCTTTAGCCAGTGGGAGCCTCTTCACACTGTCTCCTGCTTTCTTTTTGACATGACCCCAGAAGTGGTTGACAGCTTCCCTGCTATCAAGGAAGCATGGAATGACAAGACACTCCAGGGTCATCTTGAACATTTCTTGCCTCAAACCTGGTATTGGCCATCTCTCCATGGAGCCCTTCTTTGTAGTTGAAGTGGTGTTTAGAGACCATAACCCGGGTGCTGGGGTGCTCAACCTTTTCAATGGGCACAGCTAGCAAACACATGCTTTTTTTTTGAAAGGCAAAATAGAGCATGAGTTCACACTGATGCTTGCAACTCGCATTTGGGGCTACAGGTTTTTCACCTCGTCTCTGGGACCTTCCATGTGCAATTACTTTCTTCCCTGATGCGTGATAAACCTGTTTCTAAAAGCAAAGCTCCCTGTTCTGTCTCCCATGATGCTGGGAGCACCTGAAAAAGCACTTAATAAGTCTTTCCCTCAGAAATGAACCTGAGCTCTCTGATGAGGAGGTTTAGAAGCGGACCTGAGAGGAGCCCACTTCCAGGTCCACAAGAGGCTGCATTCTCATGGCAGACGAGCCAGTGCCTTCCATCGCCCTGTGTGTGGTTCCTCTCATGAAACTGCTCTCCGTCTTGGCTGCATTTAGAAATCACATGAGGAATTATAAAAACCTCTGATGCCTATCCCCACCTCCCTTAATCACAATTAAGTCAGAATCTCTGGGTTGAGACCCTACTGTATCAGTCTGTTTCTGTTGCTTATAACAGAAATACCTGAAACCAGGGCCAGTCCGTGGCTCACTTGGAAGAGTGCAGTGCTGATAACACCAAGGCCATGGGTTTGGATCCCTATATAGGGATGGCTGGT
>NW_007793408.1:0-1635 GCF_000696425.1 Galeopterus variegatus
CTAGGATTTGCACCCAGGACTCCAAAGTGTTTGTCTTGCTAGGTAATCAGGAACCTGTTGGACAAGGGTCTGGTGGGAAGCCTGGAAGTAGCTGGGCCCTGCCTGGATGTGTGGATGGGGACAGAGCCTGGGTGGGGAAGACAGAAGCAAGCCAAGTGGGGTGCGTGGCCCAGAGGAGGGGCTGGCAGGCCAACATTTACCCAACTCCTGCTTTGGCTGGGCCCAGGACTAGACTCATTTTGCAAATGAGAGAGCAGAAGCCCAGAGAAGCAAAAGGGCCTACCAGGGTGGCCACGGCCACGGACAGGACAAAGGCTGAGGACTGAGGCTGTCTCTGGGAGTGACCCAGTCAGAAAGAGAAAGAACGGTGGGTGGAGATGGCAGAAGGCCTCGCCCCTTTTAAGAGTCCCAGGTTTACAAAATGCCTGCAATGCCCAGTGCTGGGAGGAGGGGAGGTACTGTGTCGGGAGGCAAAGTTGTCTCCCAGAGTGTGCGAGAGGTTCTGGAGTGGGTAGGCTTAGGAGCCACAGCCTGGGCTCTCTGGAGGTCTTCCTGAAGGCAGTGCCTAAACAAGAACATACCAGGGTATGACAGCTGGGGAACAACCCAGAAGTGACCCTGGACCTGGCCTCCACCATCAGAGCAAGGGAGCAGCCCTGGCGGAAGGGGCTTCTCAAGAATCTCAGACCCTCAGAGGCTATGAGCCAGCTCAGGCTGATGCCAAAGTCCCCTCACCCACACTTGCCACTGGCAGAGCTGTGGCCTGGGGTGATCACCAGGACTCCCCACCCAGTGCCAACTGACCTTGTTAGAAAGTGCTGCCTTTTCCCACAGGGGGATCTGCCTCTGAAGAAAGGGCGGTGCTTTGGAAGTCATTAGGTCTGAATCTAGGGTCCAGGCCTTGAGCCTCCCCAAAGCCTCTCAAAGCCCTCCCGGAAGCCTAGCCCTGGTGACTAGCCAGGGAAGTCCTTCTGACATCTAACTCTAGTGCTTCCTGCTGGACAGCCAGTCATTCCCACCATTGGCCTGGGGAAACCTCTGAGGCCTCATCTTGTGCTGAGGGCTGGAAACAAAACAGGCAGGGGCTGGGGCCTCGGTTTCCCCACCTGTAGCATGAGTGGGCTGGATGAAGTGATTACTGGGTCTCTTCTAGCCCTGTCCATGTCCTGACTTTGGAGTCTTCACCTTTCAATGTCCTTGAGCCATTGTCACTTATAGGCAATGCCAGTTCTTGCCTTCATAATCATTCATGGTGATGGTTACAAAACCCATGGCCAGAGAGTACTGTCTCCACACACTGAGCCGACGCTTCTGCAGGCCACGGGGCACTGTGGACCACAGTGGGAAGCTTAGGGTTTCTTTGGCTGCAGAAGTTGTAGACTTCCACCTGCCACCCCTGCCTGGGCAGGGTGGGAGCCCCCCACCAGTGGGCCACCCACCGAGCAGGACATGTGTTCACCGCACCATAGTACGGACTGGGGCACAACATTTGGTTCCAGAAGCTCCTGCTGAGGGAGGCAGACAGCAAGCACAAACAGGGGGACAGGAATTTCAGATGAATTTAAAGAGGGTGATGGGGCCGGCCTGTGGCTCACTCGGTAGAGTGCGGTGCTGATAGCACCAAGGCCGCGGGTT
>NW_007793409.1:0-538 GCF_000696425.1 Galeopterus variegatus
ATGAAGGATATCACTGGCAAAATTTTTAAAAGGTTACAGTAATACATCAATGTTAATTCCCTGATTTTGATAATTGTACTATTGCTATGTAAGAAACATCCTTGTTTTTAGAAAATACACAACAAGAAGGGTATTCACTTAACCTCAAATATTTCAAAATTATATACAAAGAAAAAAAGAAATAAAACAAAATATTAACATCTAGGGAATGAATCTGTGTGAAATGAATAAAGAAATTCTTTGTACAGGTTGAATATCTCTTATCCGAAATGCGCGGAACCAGAAATATTTCTGATTTCGAATTTTTTCAGATTTTGGAATATTTGCACAGATATCCCAATGAGCATTTCCTTTGAGCATCACATCAGTGCTCAAAGTTTCAGATTTTGGACCATTTTGGATTTTGGGATTAGAGCTGCTCAGCCTGTAATGTTTTTGCTACTATTCTTAAGTATGGAATAATATCAAAATTAAAAATTTTTTTTTTCCTTTTTGTCTTTTTTCATGTCCAGCAACGGATCGCAACCCTCAGTGTTGC
>NW_007793410.1:0-1635 GCF_000696425.1 Galeopterus variegatus
GCAAGGATAACACAAGATTTCTTGGTCTATCTTTGCTCCTTTCCCACCATTTACCTACAGCACCACCCACAGCCACACATGAACACACACAAATGTTATTTAGAAGATCAAAGGGAGCTTCCGCCTCAGATTTTAGAATATAGTCACATAATTGGATTGCTTATTGGAAATGTTTAATACACTAGGCTAGGGAACCTACAGAAGGGGTACATGTTTATTTTCAATAAAAAGAAATGGAAGTCATCGATTGGTTTACACTTTTGGAGGAGACAGGTGATTAGGCAGTCTGGAGGTAGCAGAACGTCAACAATTGTTGCTGCAGGTACTTTGTGAATTTTACCCTCAACTTTTGCTGTGATGATGGTGAGAAGTTGGCTTGCCACCCAAGACATTTCGACCCATGACAAAACACTTCTAATCTCCCAGTTTCCCTACCCAGGATTGCCTTGCATCCCATGGATACATGCTCTCCTAACACTATTAAACAATGATATTATCTTTGTTTAATATTTATCACAAGCCCAGGGAAAACAGCAGTGGCATAACCCCAGTCTCAACCATCCAGCTCATGCAGATACGGTTCTTTCTCCACACCTGCTCACCAGCACACAGGGCTGCAGAAGATTCCAAGTTCTGTCAGGGTTGTTTCTGGGTCTGATTATCTTGTCCCAAGAAACCAAGCATGTGGGTTTCTATTAAGTACTTTAGCCACTTACAGATGATGGTGAATATGCCCTACGTTTCCTCTAAAGATAGATCAAAGATCTGGCATTCTCATTTGCAAGAACAGCAAGACATTATAAGGACCTATTTCCTCTTCCCCTTCTTTCCCATGCTAACTTACCCTGCACACAGGGCTCCCCTACTCCCCTCCCCAAACAGCCAAAATAAACTCTCATGACACCATTTTTTGTTTCTCCCCTCACAGCACCCCCACCCCCAGCTAGTTCTAGGCATCTTTTCAGGTGCAACAGGCACATGCTCCATGCTTTATGTGAGTCTTCATAAAATTTTACTGTTAACATAACTACATATTCAACTGCCCAGATCAATTTGGGCCCTTAAAGCTGTGTGGTCCAATGCAACAGTCACCAGCCACATGTGGCTACTTACATTCAAGTTCATTAAAATGAAACACAGTTAAAAATTCAGTTCTTCAGCCACATTTCAAGTGCTCCACTGTTACATGTGGCTAGTGGCTACCACACTGGACAGTGACGGTACAGAATACTTCCATCATCACAGAAGTTCTATTGGACTGCTGGACTAGAGGGTGCAGGACAGGAGAGAGTCTTCCTGGACCCCTGCAGAGACACGCCTGGGAGAGCCAGGCCAGATGCTCACTAGTTTCCACCAACCCAATAAATTCCTCTGCACACAGGACACCCAGCCGTATAGCCTTTCAACTGGGGAGTGGGTTAGCAGTGAAAAACCTCCGCAGTGCGTAATTCTGGGGCCAGTACTTTGCTGCGGCGTGGAAGGGGAGGGAAGCTTCCCGCTCCGGCGCTTCCAGCCTCGCGTCCTGCACCCGAGCTCGCGCGCGGCCGGGCTCGGGGATGTGAGAGCGGGGACGGGGACTCGCGTGGACGCCGGGCTGGCGCCGCCTGCGCCCAGCGTCCTCTCGCCTTGTCCTTT
>NW_007793411.1:0-712 GCF_000696425.1 Galeopterus variegatus
AGCTTGGTCTGATGAGGTTATTTTGGTCGATGAGCTTGGGCTGATGAGTTTACTTAGATCGATGAGCTTGGTCTGATGAGTTTACTTAGATCGATGAGCTTGGTCTGATGAGTTTATTTAGATCGATCATCTTGGCATGATGAGATAACTTAGACAGTTGAGCTTGGTCTGATGAGGTTACTTAGATTGATGAGTTTGGTGTGATGTGTTTACTTTGATCAATGTGCTTCGTCTGATGAGTTTACTTAGATCGATGAGGTTGGACTCATGAGTTTACTTCGATCAAGGAGCTGGGTCTGATGAGTTTAATTAGATCGATAAGCATGGTCTGATGAGTTTAATTAGATCGATAAGCTTGCTCTGATGAGTTTACTTAGATCGAATAGCTTGGTCTGATGAGTTTACTATGATCGATGAGCTTGGTGTGATGAGTTTACTTAGATCAATGAGCTCTGTCTGATGAGTTTACTTAGATCGATGAGCTCGGTCTGAAGAGTTTCCTTAGATCTATGTGCTTTGTCTGATGAGTTTACTTAGATGAATGTGCTTGGTCTGATGAGTTTACTTAGATTGATTAGCTCGGTCCGATGAGTTTACTTAGATCAATGAGCTCAGTCTGATGAGTTTACTTGGATCGATGTGCTTGGTCTGCTGAGTTTACTTAAAAAGAAGGGCTTGTTCTCATGAGTTTACTTTGATCGATTGGCTTTCT
>NW_007793412.1:0-1635 GCF_000696425.1 Galeopterus variegatus
AGAAAACAGTTCAGGAGCAGAATGAGAAGCTTGACAAAGGAATAGAAATTATTAAAAAAAAGAAAAAAAAAAAAGAAATTCTAGATATAAAGAACACCTCTCCCCATATACCAAAATCAAATCAAAATGGACTAAAGACTTAAATATAAGAACCGAAACTATAAAACTCCTAAAAGAAAACATAGGAGAAAAATTCAGGAAGTAGTACTGGATAAAGACTTTAGGAATAAGACGTCCAAAGCATAGGCAACAAAAGAAAAAATTAACAAATGGTATTATATCAAACTAAAACGCTTCTGCACAGCAAAAGAAACAGTTAACAGAGTGACTAGACAAGCTCCAGAATGAGAGAAAATATTTGCAAACTATGCATCTGACAAAGGATTAATATCCAGAATATACAAGAAACTCAAACAACTTAATAGTAAAAAAAAAAAAAAAAGAGTAACCTGATTAAAAAATGGGCAAAGGTGCTAAACAGCCATTTCTCAAAGGAAGATATATGAATGGCCAACTGACACATGAAAAAATGCTCAGCATTTCTCAGCATAAGGAACATGCAAATCTAAACCACAATGAGATATCTTACCCCAGTTAGAGTGGCCATTATAAAAAAGAGAATAACAAATGCTGGTGAGGAGGCAGAGAAAGGGGAACCTACACTGTTGGTGGGACTGTAAATTAGTGCAGCCATTAAGGAAAACAGCATGGAGGTTTCTCAAACAGCTACAGATAGAACTACCATATGATCCAGCAGTCCCATTACTGGATATATATACCTCCCAAAGTGGAAATCATCATGTCGAAGGAATACCTGCCTCCCGTGTTTATTAAAGCTCTCTTTACAATAGCCAAGAGTTGGAACCAGCCTAAATGTCCATCAACAGACAACTGGATAAGGCAAATGTGGTATATGTACACAATGAAATTCTACTCAGTCATAAAAAAGAATGAAATTCTGCCATTTGCAGCAGCATAGATGAGCTTGAAGAAAATTGTATTAACCGAAATAAGTCTGGCACAGAAAGAGAAATACTGCATGTCCTCACTCAAAAGTGGGAGCTAAAAAATAAAGAATAAGAAAAAAAGAAGGAAAGAAAGAAGAAAAGATACAACAATCACAATTACATACTGAACTTTCAGAAGAGAGATCAGAACTGTGGTTACTAGAGTTGGGAAAGGGGAAGGAAAAAGGGGGTTAATGGACACAAACAGTGATTACACTTTGTAATGAGAATATGCAAATTATTATGATTTGATCATGACACATTGTATGCAGGTACTGATATTCAACTCTGTACCCCACGAATATATCTAATCAATTATGTTTCAATAAGCAAGGAAAAATAAAGTTAAGTTCACAGATAACCTCAGAATACTCTAATGTCAGAAGGGTAGTGAATAAACCACTTAAGTCCTTAGTATGAAGACTAAAGGACAACCTTAAGAAAACAATAACATATGCAACAACCATGTAAGAGATAGGCCATATTAAAAGATGTAACTTGAAACAACAAAATCAAAGAGTGGTTGGGGGGTGGGCGAATGATGTCAAAGCCTAGAGTGGTCTTCGGTTTTTTTCTTTTTGCTTAGATATCAAAGTTAAGTTGTTAATAGTCTAAAATAATCTGTTTA
>NW_007793413.1:0-1634 GCF_000696425.1 Galeopterus variegatus
ATATGTTTTTCCCAGTCCATGACTGCGTGTTTATTTTCTTGGTAGTTTTTTTTAACTATCATCTTTTTAATTTTGATGAAGTTCAGTTAATTAGAGTTTTCTGTTACGTTAGTGCTTTTTTTGTCCTCTTCAGGAGATCTTTGCCTACCCAAAAATGACAAAGATATTTCCCTGTATTTTCTTTTAGTAGCTTCATTGTTTTAACTTTTACATTTAGGTATATGGTTCATTTTAAATTTATCCTTGCATATGGTGGGAGGTTGGATTAAAAGTTCTTTCTTTCCTATATGGGTATCTATCTAGTTGTTCTGCCTCCATTTGTTGGAGAGATTTTTTTTCTTTCCCCATTGAATTGCTTTGGGGCCTGTGTCATAAATCATTTAATCACATATGTGTGAGTTATTTCTGGATTCTCTCTTCTATTCCACTGATCTAATTGTCTATCCTTTCACCAATAACCGATTATCTTGATTAGCTTTATATAGTATGTCAGCTAGGCTGAGTTCTCCAACTTTTGTTCTTTTTCAAAATTGCTTTGGCTATTCTTGGTCCTTTGCCTTTCCAAACAAATTTTAAAATCATTTTGTCAATTTCTAGAAAAGAGCTTGCTGGGATTTTGGTTAGATTGCATTGAATCTATAGTTCAATTTGGAGGATTGCTGATTTTTATCAGTAGTGTCTCGGATTTTATTTTTTCACCATTTCTGTATGTAATCTCATTATCTCATACTTGAATCGTCACCATATCATCGTCATAATTGTGGTCCCTTCTTTTAATGCCTCCTATTCTTATAATGTTGCTTGATTAATCTTTTTGAAATCTTTACTTATATTCAAGATGTCATCCAATTAAAGAGCCAATAGTGGTTCTTTAGTTGAGCAGATGGAATTCAGTCTTTAAATTTACATTTTAAAGCACGTCCTTCTTACCTCTCTAGGTATCTCCATTTATTCTCAATACTGACTTATGTTATAGCCTAGGGGCCACTCAGTTTCCTCTGGATAAACTCTCCTAACTTAACTTTATTCAATATTAATTTCCCTCTCTCTTGGAAGATTCTCTTTTTCTTTCAAATCTTAAGTTTTCTTTAGAGTCCTACTTTCTGTGGCTGCCTCTGTGATACCTTCTTTTGGTTTCTTAAAGCTTTTATTACCCATTCTTGGCAACTGTAATATATTATACAGCCTTGTATTGTTAGTTTTTCATTTGTGTACTTTGTTTTTCTTATTAGAGTGTAAATCTCTGTGTTAAGGACTGTTTCATTTTCATATCAAATATAACCCCTTATACAGTTTTTTTGTTTTTGTTTTTTGGTGGCTAGCTGGTACAGGGAACTGGATCCTTGACCTTGGTGTTACCAACACCACACTCTGAGTAAGCTAACTGGCCAGCGCCTACAGTTTTTGTTAATTATCCAAATTATTATCTAATACTTCCCCTCTATTCTAACTGGTCAGTATTAACTTAGTCTTATCCTCAGCCTTTTGCAGCTCTTTACAGTCATATTTTGCACCTTTTTTGAGGTGCTCCTCAAATTATACATGGTATTATTCTCGGACTAATGATACTCATGGAATTTCTCTTTAAGATTCTTATTATTTCTATATACTTGTGTGTGTGTGTGTGTGTGTGT
>NW_007793414.1:0-1634 GCF_000696425.1 Galeopterus variegatus
ATCTATCTATCTATCTATCTATCTTTCTATTTATTCGTCCATCACTATGGATGCTAAATTTTTTTATCCAATGGTTTTGTGTTATTATTATCATTATTTTTTGAAGCCTAACTTTTCTTTATTTGGACCTTTCAAGCTTGGTTCTCTGTCCTTTTAGCATCTTCTCCCCTTTTTTGAGCATTTTTTTTTACCTCTGATAGGCCCAGATATTTCATGCTCGCCTTGTATATTCCCCACCTTAGCCACAAAACACCTATGTCTACACAAAGTTGTGTTTACTTTTACTTAAGAGTCGTTTTTATAAACCAATATCTTTTTGAACTTTTAATAATTTATATTTTTATTATAAATATTTATATTTTATAAAGATTTTATCACAAGAATATCATGAATTTCTGGTATCTTCATTTAAACGTATGAGTGTGTAATTTGGGAAAATATAAAAATTGTTACAAGGGACAATATATTCTCAAGGTTACTTCTGAAAACTGAATATAACTTAACTGACTTTCTTTAGGAAGTCAGTCTCTTTCATTAAATTAACATTAGCGTGAAAGAAATTGGTCCTGATATTATTTATTTTATTTTTATTTAAAAATGTCTTTTTAATTCTAGCACCTTATTAATTAACTGGTTTATACTATTTTCTTTCCTTATTTCTTACTTAGAAAATTAAAGACTTTTGAACATTCTAGATTTAGAGGTTAACATTTCAAGAGTGTGTTTCATTGTGTTCATAAGGTGGTTCCTACTTTGTATGAGATTGTGACATCAAGTTTTAAAAGCTTCTTAGAAAAGCATGATGAAATGCTAATTGAAAGCCTAATGAGAAAACATACAATAGTAATCATTTTTAGTATTATAAGCGTTTATACATTTTTACTCTAAATCTATTTTCATATATATAATTTAAGATTATATGAACAGTATTGATTGTTTAAATCTTTTATCATTTAGAAATATATCATGAACAATTTTCCCTATCAAAATATTTGTTTGCAACATACCTTCAACAGCTGCTTATTATTTCTTTAAGTACAAATATTATAATTGATTTAATTTGTTATCACATCATTAGCTTGAATGCTGTAGAAGGGTACGTCCAAAAGTTCCTGGAAAAATAGAATTAAAAGACAATACAAATCTTTCCATGAACTTTTTAAGGTACCCTCACATAACTCTTCAGTAATGAAATTATAAACATATACACACACACACACATACAAACACACGCATATTTGTTGCTGTCATTGTTTGTTTGTTTTGTTGCTACATGAAATCCTAATAGTGAATTCTGAGACTTAGAAGTGTTATATCAAATTAATTAAAAAATGTAACTATATATGTATGTATAGGTATCACGTTATCTCTAGTTATGTGAGAATCAAACAAGTGAGAAACCCAGATTTATTAAGGCTTATCCTATAAGAATCAGACAGTGGGAAGGGAGGTCTAAATTCGCAGTCATGATTCTGTAATCCTAGGTTTACCTTTCCCACATGGTTGTTCCACTTCTGTCTCTGCTACTTTTACATCAGCTGCCAGAGGAGCATTGATCTGCTTTTAATGCTTCGCTGAAATCCTGTCTAAAATCAACTTCCTTTGGTCCATTCTTATCTCAGCTTAATATGGTA
>NW_007793415.1:0-1634 GCF_000696425.1 Galeopterus variegatus
ATAAAGTTTGATATTAACTAGTAAAGGTCTCACACCACCAAAGAACACCTATAAAACCTAGGACAGGAAGATCCCTGGGCTCCCAAGTCAGGGAACAGGGAGGTCCAGAGGCCTCAACCACGCCCCACCTACATCTGCAACCAGCCCAGCAATGACCACCGAGCTGCCACAGGAAGCACCCTGGGCTCCCCAGCCAGGGCAGTAGGCAACCGAGGGCATTGGCCACACACCCCCAAAACCCACAATCAGCCCAGCCACAATCACCAAGGCACAGCAGGAAGTGCCTCAGGCTCCCAAGCCAGGGTGGAGGGGAGCCAAAGGCTTCAGCCACACCCCCTTGACATCTGCATCCAGCCCAGCAAGGACCAAATCATCACTGAAAACCTTGTCTCCTCTGCAGGGATGAGGGGGTGCCACAGGCCTCAACCATACCCCCCTTTCTTCCTCCTTCCCCTCTCCCTCTTCCCCCCAACTGCTCCACAACAACATCTTAGAATGTAAAAAAATATTAATAAACTTAAAAAAATAAAAAATAAGGGCCGACCCCGTGGCTCACTCGGGAGAGTGCAGCGCTGGTAGCGCCGAGGCTGCGGGTTCGGATCCTATATAGGGATGGCCAGTGCACTCATTGGCTGAGCGTGGTGCGGACGACACCAAGCCAAGGGTTACGATCCCCTTACCGGTCAAAAAAAATTTTTTTAATTTTTTTAAAAAATATGATTTGTAAAAATGAATATGCTAATAAAAAATAAATTTTAAAAAATAATGTAAACTCAATAATAATCTAAACAAAATTTTGATGTAACTATACTTCAAAGATAGGGAAATGGCTAAAATTATTTTTTAAGTGGAACTTCTTAAAATATAATCATGCTATGTAGAATTGTAGAGGTAAATATCAAAAGAAAAAGCTTAAAGAACTAAAAATGGTTGTTTTGGGGTAGGGGTGAGGAGAGGCCTTGTTTTAACTATCTAACTCCTTTTTCTGGATTTTTACAAAAGCTTATTAAGTAAAATCAAACTCTTAGTTTAAAAGCTAGAGGGCCATGGGCCGGCCCGTGGCTCACTCGGGAGAGTGCGGTGCTGATAACACCAAGGCCCCAGGTTCGGATCCCACATAGGGATGGCCAGTTCGCTCACTGGGTGAGCGTGGTGCTGAAAACACCAAGTCAAGGGTTAAGATCCCCTTACCGGTCATCTTTATTAAAAAAAAAAAAAAAAAAAAAGCTAGAGGGCCAGCCCATGGCTCACTTGGGAGAGTGTGGTGCTGATTACACCAAATCAAGGGTTAAGATCCCCTTACCGGTCATCTTTTAAAAATATAAATAAATAAATAAATAAAACAAAAATAAAAATAAAAGCTAGGTTGTGGGCTGGCCAGTTAGTTCAGTTGGTTAGAGTGTGCTCTTGATAACACTAAAGTCAAGGGTTCAGATTCCCATACCAATTAGCTGCCAAAAAAAAAAAAAAAAAAGAAAAGGTACTCTTGAGAAATTTTTTTTAGGAATCATGGACTGCACTGGCTGAGGAATCTTAAACTGAGTCCAAAGAAATTTGAGTAGAGTCAATCTCAGATTCAAGGAATTTTGAACTACATTCAGAATCACTCATTTGTCTCAAAATTTTTTTTTTTT
>NW_007793416.1:0-1634 GCF_000696425.1 Galeopterus variegatus
TCTGACAAAGGATTAATATCCAGAATATACAAGGAACTAAAACAACTTTACAACAAAAAAAAACAAGTGACCCAATTAAAAAATGGGCAAAGGAGCTAAGTAAGCATTTCTAAAAGGAAGATATATGAATGGCCAACAGACACATAAAAAAATGCTCAACATCACTCAGCATTCAGAAAATGCAAATCAGGGCCAGCCCCATGGCGCACGCAGGAAAGTGTGGTGCTTGGGAGCGCAGCAGCAATCCCGCCGTGGGTTTGGATCCTATATAGGGATGGCCGGTGTGCTCACTGGCTGAGTGCGGTGCGGACGACACCAAGCCAAGGGTTGCGATCCCCTTACCGGTCACAAAAAAAAAAAAAAAGAAAGAAAATGCAAATCAAAACCACACTGAGATACCATCTCACTCCAGTTAGGATGGCTAATGTCCAAAAAACTGTGAATGATAAATGCTGGTGAGGCTGTGGAGAAAAAGGAACTCTCATACACTTGTCAGTGGGACTGCAAAATGGTGCAGCCTTTATGGAAAATGGTATGAAGCTTCCTCAAACAACTGCAGATAAATCTACCATATGACCCAGCTATCCCACTGCTGGGAATATACCCAGAGGAATGGAAATCATCAAGTTGAACATATACCTGTACTCCAATGTTCACTGCAGCACTATATATAATTTCCAAGAGTTGGAACCAGCCCAAATGTCCATCATCAAATGAGTGGCTATAGAATATGTGGTATATCTACACAATACAATACTAATGTTCTATAAAAAAGAATGAAATACTGCCATTCACAAAAACATGGATGGACTTAGAGAAAATTATATTAAGTGAAACAAGTCAGGCACAGAAAGAGAAATACCACATTCTCACTTATTTGTGGGAGCTAAAAATAAATAAATAAATACACAAACAAATGGGGAGGTGCAGGAAGATGACAGAATAATCACAATTCCTTGAAGTTATTAAGAGAAGTGAACAGATATGAGGTTGATGGGGGGGGAGAAGGAGGGGGGAGGGAGGATTCAGTAAAGGGACACAAAAATCAACCACAGTATATACTGATAAAATAAAATTAAATTAAAAAAACAAATTTATAATTCAAAAACAAACACAAAACAAAGAAGACATACAAATTGCCAACAGGCATATGAAAAACTGCTTAACATCATTAACCATCAGGAAAATCAAAACCACAAGAAGATATCACCTCACACCTGTCATAATGGCTATAATCAAAAAAAAAAAATAGTACTGTTGATGAGGATGTGGAGAAATTGGCACCCTTGCATACTGTTGATGGGAATGCAAAACTGTGCAACCACTATAGAAAACTGTATGGAGGTTCCTCAAAACATTAACAATAAAACTTTCACATGATCCAGAAATCCCACATTTGGATATTTATCCAAAATAATTAAAATTAGGATTCCAAAAATATATTAACACCCTCATGTTCAATGCAGCACGATTCACAATAGCCAATATGTGGAAACAATCTAAATGTCCATCAATAGATGAATAGACAAATAAATGTGGTATATGCACACAACGGAATACTATTCAGCCTTTAAAAAAAAATGGAAATTCTAAAATATGCAACAATGTGGATAAACCTTGAGGACACTATGCCA
>NW_007793417.1:0-1634 GCF_000696425.1 Galeopterus variegatus
TTAGTTCAGATATTGACTGTGGCTGCTTTCATGCGACAACAGCAGATCAGTTGCAACAGAAATCAAGGCCACAGGCCTGCAGAGCTGAAAATATTTACTATCTAGCTCTTTCCAGAAAAAGTTGGCCAACTCCTATTCTAGAATATATGACAATTTTTAACTTTTCTATAGTTTAGTAAGATAGAGGACCTTGACTCCAAAAGGAAGGCGTGACATGAATGATTTCTATGCTACACTGCAGTCTACTACTATTCTACTCTAGTCTGTTTTATTCTATTCCATCGCACAAGTTTTTCAGAAAGAATTGTTAGCACTGCAATTCCTCTCTTGCTCTGCCCACCCCACCCCTATTCTAAATAAATCTCACCTGGAATCTCTCTCTATAGATAACGCAGATGAGGTTGAAACACAATGCAAGTTGTGGTGTTTAGGATGAGGATGGAGGCCTGGGGAATCTGGCAGTTACATTGTGTTCTTGCCCTTCTCTCTCCAACGAAGTCTATGAAGCTTCCTGAAGAACCCCCTGGACTCCAAGATTGCTGCTGGGCCAAATGCATAAACCTAATGAAATGTCACAGCTAAAAGGAATTATAGATGAAGGTACCGAAGCTCAGGGGACTTAACTGCTTTAGGTCAGGGCTTACACTAGTTATTGGCAGAACTAAAAGCCAAGATCAAAGCCAAATGACCTGATTTCCAACCCACGCTGCTTGTGTCCTTTCCTGAAGACAATGATGCAGGGGCTAGTCTCACTTGGTGGCGTGGTAACTCCAAGATCAGCAGTGTCTCCAGGTTTGTAAATAGATTTCCAAGCAGTGACCTAGGAAGAGAGACAGAAGATGAGTTAGATGAGAAGACCTATATATGTTTCAAAATATAGGAAATTGAAGGTGGATCAATGAAAGTGGATTTTAAGTGAAAGTTTTTAAATAAACTCATGATATTGTCAAGTATTTCTCTCCTAAAAATGATGTTCTAAGACTTCATATAGCCAGAACTACATTGGACTGTATGGATTTCTATTTATAAGTTTGTTTTATAACTACAGATTAAGGAAGGTGCTATTGAGTAATAAGAGAGAGAGAATCAGAGCTGATGAAATGAACTATAAGATTGTAAAATTATTTTAGAAGGGGAAGTGAGGAATCATTTACTTACTTTAAATTCTAAGGAGATTTAGGTAGACAAAATTGAATTACTAGAGCAGGAATTTGGCCGGGCGCTGAGGTTAACAGCTCGAGCCTTATGACAGGGGTTATGGGATCTCAAATGAGGACAAGTGGCCAGGAGCGTCTAGGTAATATCCTTTTCAATTTATGGAAGGTGTTAGGAAACCTATTTTGGCCTGGGACTTCCTCAAGCCTTGCAAAATAGATTTCTGTTTATTACACTTCTAATAATATTATTACTACTAATTGATAAAAGTTAGAAGCAAATTAGGCCATTAGCCATTACTACCTGTTATATCTTTTAAGAGGGTGATGTTTTTCAAGTAGCATGAAAGATCTAATAGTCAGTAATTACCGAACAGTTAATGCCTGTGTTCCTTTATTTTAATGGCACTATCAGTTTTATAGATGAAAGTTTGAATGAAAACTTCAGGAAACTTTAGTCGTAGGCACCCAGCCAAAGTA
>NW_007793418.1:0-1634 GCF_000696425.1 Galeopterus variegatus
CCACCGGGCCGGCCCCAAAAGTTTTGGTTTTAACAATGGTTTGTGTTACATTCCCTGAATATTCTTCTAAATAGTACTGTTAACAATCTCAGTGAACTTCGCTAATATATGACACACAGTTATCAGTTTTCATATTCTGTTTCCCAATCCTCCTTTTCTCCCCTCTTACATTTTTATCCCTCCCCCTGCAAACTCTACTTCCCTCTGAAGTGAACTTATACCTCAGCAGAAGTCATCGCCACCCCCCATCCTCCCACCCACGTCAAGGGAGACCCTATTTACAAACTTCAGCTAATATACTCACCAACCAGCAGCCTCCAGTTCGGATCTCCAAGCCCTATTCTGGAGCAGCCTCAACCTTTAGAATTTCTTTTGGACACCCAGTTAATGCTGTAAAAAAAAATACTGAAAGCACATGCTATGTATAAGATCACTACTCTAGATCCGCCCCTTTTCTAATTATGGTTTTTAAAGCACACTGAAGAGATAGAGGGAGAATGAGTTGCTCAGTTCAGCTGGCTGCTCCATTTACTTCTTTATCTATAGTCAGATCTCTACTTTTTTTTTGTATCGCTTCACATTTCTGGCTCTGCTATATTATACTATGTAAATATTTAGGAAAAGTAATTCCTTTCAGGGATCTAAACTTCCACTGTTGTTATGGTAAATGAACCTGTTTATGCTATGTTCATTAACTAACAGCAAGCCTAAAAGAACACAGGAATTTACTAACAAATGTAGTATACAAACATCATAATCATAAAGCTTCTTGTAGGGACATATCAAGAACATGAAAGGCCAGTCTATTTTTACTCCCATTGCCCTGTAATTTCCTTTACCTCTACTAGAACAGTTCTTAATTTAAACCTTTCCTGCAGTTACAGGAACAGGATAGGCTGAATAAGCTGTACCAAAAACTACCCACATCTCTATATGTAACTTTCCCTGACTCTAGAGCAGTAATTCTCAAACTTGAGCCTGCATCAGAATCAGCTGGAGAGTTTGTTAAGACACAGACTGCCAGGTCCTATCCCCAGAGTTTCAGCTTCACTGGGGCCAAGAATTTGCATTCTGACAAGTTCAATGGTAATGCTGATGATCCTGGTCCTGGGACCATCCTTTTTGCTTTCAGGTTCTGTTAAGTTATAATTTATATTTCATAAAATTCACCCTCTGAAGTGTATAATTCAATGACTTCTAGTAAATGTTGCACAACTGTCACCAAAATCCAATTTCAGAATATTTCCATCTCAAAAAGATTCTTTGTGCCTATTTGCAATCACTCCTCTTTCTCATCTCCAGCCCCAGATATCCACTAATCTACTTTCTGTCCCCATATATTCACCTTTTCTGGACATTTCATATTAACAAAATCATACAACATGTTGACTTTTGTGCCTGGCTTCTTCACTTAGTATAATGTTTTTGAGATTCATCCATCTTGTAACATCAGCACTTTCTTTTTATCATTGAATAGTATGTTCTGTTATGGATATATCACATTTTGTTTATCCATTTACCAGTTGATGAACTTTTGGGTTCGTCCAGTTTTCTGGTATTATGAATAATGCTGCTATAAACATTCACATACAAGTCTTTGTGTGGACAGACATTTCATTTCTCTTGGATAGACT
>NW_007793419.1:0-1634 GCF_000696425.1 Galeopterus variegatus
CCCCCCCAAAGACCCACCACACACACACATGCACAGTCTCTCCTGTTACTAACCTGTTACATTAGCATGGTACATTTATGGACCTATATTGATTACAATAATGAACTTATACTGACATATTACTACTAAGTCAATCTTACATTAGGGTTACCTCTTTGTGTTGTACAGTTCAATGGTTTTTGCCAAATGCATAATGTCATGTATTCATCATTACAGTATGATATAGAATAATCTCACTGCCTTAAAAATCCTCTGTATGCTACCTATTCACTCCTCTCTCCCTCCTTCCTCACTAATACCCTGACAACCACAGATTTCATTCTTTTTTATTGCAGAGTAGCATTGCATTGTGTGTGTATACCACATGTTCTTTATCCATTCATCTATTGATGGACACTGGTTGATTCCATACCTTGGCTATTGTGAATAGTGCTGCAATAAACATGGCATGCAGATATCCCTTTGATATATCCCTTTGATATTTCCTTTCCTTTGGATATATACCAAGTAGTGGAATTTCTGGATCACATGGAAGTTCTATTTTTAGTTTACTGAAGAAACTCCATAATGTTTTGCATAATGGCTGTACTACAATCCCACCAACTGTGTATGAGTTCCCCTTTCTCTACATCCTCACCAGCATTTCTTATTTCCTGTCCTTTCGATAATAGACATTCTAACTGGAATGAAGTGATACCTTATTGTGGTTTTGATTTGCATTTCCTGATTATTAGTGATGTTGAGCATTTTTTTGTATACCTGTTGGCTGTTTGTATGTCTTCTTTTGAGAAATGTCTATTGAGTTCATTTGCCTATCTTTTGATCAGAATGTTTGTTTTGGTTTTGTTTGTTTGTTTGCTATTGAGATGTTTGAGTTCCTTGTGTATTCTAGATACTAATCCTTTGTCAGATTCATACTTTGTAAATATTTTCTCACATTCACTAAGTTATCTCTTCACTCTGTTTATTGTTGCCTTTGCTGTAGAGAAGCTTTTTAGTTTGATATAATCCGTTTGTCTATTTTTACTTTTGTTACCTGTGCTTTTGAGGTCATTTTCATAAAGTCTTTGCCTACACCAATGTCCTGAAGTGTTTTTCCTATGTTTTCTTCTAATAGTTTAACAGTATCAGGTTTTATATTTAAGTTTTTAATCCATTTAGAGTTGATTTTTTGTGTATGGTGAGACAGTGTTCTAGTTTCATTCTTTTGCATTTCAATATTCAGTTTTCCTAGAACTATTTATTTAAGAGACTCCCTATTTTCCAGGGAATATTCTTGGTGCCTTTGTCGAAAATGAGTTGGCTATAAATGCCTGGCTTTATTTCTAGATGCTCTATTCTGTTCCATTGGTCTGTCTGTTTTTATACCTGTACCACACTGTTTTAGTTACTATAACTTTGTATTATATTTTGAAGTAAGGTACTGTGATTCCTCCAATGTTATTCTTTTTACTCAGGATTGCTTTGGCTATTTGAGGTCTTTTGTGGTTCTATATGAATGTTAGGATTGCTTTTTCTATTTCTGTGAAGCATGTTATTGCTATTTTGATAGGGATTGCATTGAATCTGTAGATCACTCTGTATAGTATGGTCATTTTCACAATATTAATTCTTCTAATCTGTAAACATGAAAT
>NW_007793420.1:0-1634 GCF_000696425.1 Galeopterus variegatus
GAAGACTCAATATTGTCAAGATGTCAGTTCTTCCCCACTTGATCTATATATTCAATGCAATCCCAATAAAAATCCCAACAAGCTGTTTTGCAGATATGGACAAACTCATTCTAAAGTTTATATGGAGAGACAAAAGACCCAGAATAACCAACACAATATTAAAAGAGAACAAAGTTGGAGGACTGATACTACCCAACTTTATTACAAAATCCACACTAATCAAGACAGCGTGGTACTAGTATTGGTGGGGGAAAAAATGGATCAATGGAACAGAATAGAGAGCCCAGATATAGACCCACCTAAATACAGTCAACTGATGTTTGACAAGGGAGCAAAGGCAATGAAACGAAGCAAAGTTAGTCTTTTCAACAAATAGTACTGGAACAACTAGGCAGTCACATGCCAATAGAATAAATCTAGACACAGACCTTATACCCTTCACAGAAATTAACTCAAAATGGACTATAGACATAAATGTATAATGCAAAATCAGAAAATTCCTGGAAGATAGAGTATCTACATGGCATTCAGTATGACATTGGCTTTTTAGATACAATAACAAAGGAATGATTTATGAAAGAAACAATTGACAAGTTGTACTTTATTAAAATTGAAAAGTTCAGCTTTGCAAAAGACAATGTTAAGAGAATGAGAAGACAAGCCACAGGCTAGGAAGAAGTATTTGCAAAAGACTCATATGATAAAGGACTGTTATCCAAAACATACAAAGAACACCTAAAACTCAACTATAAGAAAACAAACAACCCGATTTAAAAATTGGCAAAATACCTGAACAGACACCTCACTGGAAAGTATAAACATATGACAAGTAAGCATATGAAAATGTGTTCAAACACTTCTGTTGTTTGGGACTTAAATTAAAACAATGAGATAGTACTACACACTTGCTAGAATGGCCAAAATCTAAAACACCAGCAATACCAAATGCTGACAAGGCTATAGAGCAACAGAAACTTTCACTCATTGTAGGTGGGAGTGCAAAATGTCATGGCCACTTTGCAAGACACTTTGAGAGTATCTTTCAAAACTGAACATACTTTTATGATATGATCCAGTAATCATGTTCCTTGATATTTCCCCAAATGACCTGAAACCATTTGTCCACACAAAAACGTGCAAATGGATGTATACAGCAGCTCTATTCATAATTGCCAAAACTTGGAAGCAACAGAGATGACTCCCAGTAGATGAGTGGACAAATGAACTGTGCTATATCCAGACAATGAAATATTATTCAGCACTAAAAAGAAATGAGCTATCAAGCCATGAAAAGACAAGGAGGAAACTTAAATGCATATTACTAAGTGAAAGAAACCAATATGAAAAGGCTACATACTGTAAGATTTCAACTATATGTCATTCTGAAAAAGACAAAACTATAGAGACAGTAAAAAAAGATCAGTGGTTGCCAGGGGTTATAGGGAAGAAAGAGATTAATAGGTGGAGCAAAGAGTATTTTTAGGGCAATGAAACTATTCTGTACGAAACTATAAGTAACCAGTAGGACCGAGACAAGTCCTAGGAATTTCAATGCTCACCATCCTGTAGCTTCCACTGAGCTACGACAACTGGGATACCAACAGAAGACCCCTTATCACTCCAAATTTCTCTTA
>NW_007793421.1:0-1634 GCF_000696425.1 Galeopterus variegatus
AAATGAAAAGTATAATGTGATAATAACAAATAACAGTAGCTAAAATCTTTTGGATGCTTCATGTACCACAACAATGCAATTGAATGAGTTATCCCTTTTTTAAAGATGAGGAAACAGATCTGAAGAATTAGTTTGCCCAAGTCACACGGTCATTTCATGGTGTTGTCTTTTTCATGTGACAGCCACATCAAACTTCCTTCCCTTCAACCTCCACTTTCTTCCTCCAAGTTAAATTGTTAACCTCTGATGTTACAATTCAGGCCACTTTGCTATTTGTGGATACTGCATTTCTTATTAAGAAAAAAACAACAAAAAAACCCAAAAAAACTTGTGTTTATGGGTTTTCTGGATAAAAACTAAAAATTATGCGCAAACATCACATCTAAACTTTAATAAATAAATATCTGGCCAGACACTTTAGCATATTATAAAATTTCAAAGAGTCACACATTCAGCAAAATACAGCATCCTTGGCAAGTTTAAAGCATGCTGATTTGATTTATTTTATGGCCTATATGCTTGCTTAGAGAAGAGCCTCATGAAATAAAAATAAATGTAAATCACGTACTGACACATTTTCATATTTGTTTGAAGAAGCTTTGAAAAATAGATCTTTTTAAAGGGCTATGAGTAAATACTTTTTTTAAAAATTAAAAATGTTAATAAAACCTATTTTAACATAAAATCATGCAGAATGTCCTCCATGAGATTAAGGAAGATTAGATTTTACTAGAGGAGAGATGAAGTCTCTAGAACTCATAATTTAAAGATTGTTATGTTTTCAAGTATGTAATAGCTAAAAATTATTAACTGCTTTAATTATTTATTCAATAACCAATCACATTTTGCCTGATCCTATTCTAGGCAGTGGATAAAGAAGATGAACAATGCACACATTTTCACAGGTTGTATTGATGAAGGTTCAGGGTAGAAAGTAGGAACATCTGCAATTATAAGTAGAAAAGGACGTAACAAATGGCTGTGTGACGTAGAAAATCATTGATATGTCTCGAGGAGTGGATTCTAACCTAGATATCACAGAACACCATAGAGCAATCTCACCAGGGGTTACTACAAGTCAGAAAGGTAGGGAGTGAGGCGGTCACCCTGGAATGATAGAGATTAATAATTCATCACTGTAGTTGTGAATTGGAGGCAAGAAGCCATTCGAGATTCTGCCACAACTACTTAACCTCTATGAAATGACGACTGGAGCCCAGGCCCCAGCTGTGCTGTACCTCTTTCTGGACACCCACAAAGCTGGAGACTGGACACTTAGACATTGCTGCAGAAAAACCCATGTCTCCATTACCTTTCTTGATAAGAAAACTGACTAAAGCAGCAGAAACATAGACTCCCTCTCATGTCTCAATTTTACAAGAGTGTGTTTCACAGGAGGAACATAATTTACATGCAAAAGCCTACATATGAAGAAAACTGTTAGCTTTCTACTCCTACAACACAGGGAGGCAACTAGAGGGTGCGGGTATAGACGTGGATTGCTACTTGCCCATAGCCAGCAGGTTCCCTTCATGGGAAATCACATTTGAGTGGATAAGCCAAACACACATATACATATGTAATTACAAATAATAGTATGTGCTATGAAGGTACACAGAGAGTGCCTTGACAGA
>NW_007793422.1:0-1634 GCF_000696425.1 Galeopterus variegatus
TAATTTAAGGCTGATAATATGTGTAAACATTAGTGTTGGAAATCTTTTAATACTCTGTGTGCGTATGTGTGTATGTGAGAGGGACAGGGAGAAAGACACCGAGTCAGAGAGAGAGAGACAGAATTGTTTTTACAATCATAATAAATTTGAATAGTATTAAAAAAGCCCTTTAACTTTCTAATTTAACTTAGGCAAGCTAAATGTTGTGATAAAATCTTAGAAGCAAATACTTTTCAAGAATTTCATCATGAAATTTTATTGTCAACTTCTACTTCAAAATTTATCCATATATATACAAAAGTAGTTCAATGCAGATATCAAGAGCAAATTGTCTGGAATCAATGGCTGCTTTTAAATACCATCCTCTTGGGCCGGCCCGGTGGCGCACTGGGAAACAATGTAAATCAAAGTCAGGAATATTCAGCAATTATTATTTATTCAGATCCAAAAGTAATGTGATGCCTAGAAGAATGAGTGTACTAAAATCTCTTTTTGATGGGCATTATATTTTTTTAAAATTAAAAAAAATACAAATGAAGTCATACAAGGTATAAGCTTCATTCTGAAAAATATCCCTGGGAATAGATATACACATAATGGCTTATATTTCAGAGAGATATACTAATTTCCCTTAACAGTCTGATAGAGTTTGGATGTGTTGTCCTCCTCAAAGCTCATGTCAAAATCTCATCCCCAATGTGGCAGTATTGGGAGCTATTTAGGTCATGAATAGATTAATTCCCGTCGGGGGCGGCTCTCTCATGAATAGATTAATTCCCATCCAGGGAGGGGAGGTGTAATGAATGAATCCTTGCTCTATTAGTTCCTGAGAGAGACGCTTGTTTAAAGGACCTTGATAGCTCCTCTGTCTCTCTCATTTCCTCTCACCACGTGATCCGCTTGTACCGGCAGGCTGCCCTGCCATTTTCCGCCATAAGTACAAGCAGTCTGAGGCCTGTACCAGATGTAGCTGTCCCAGAATCGTAAGCCAAATAAACCTCTATTCTTTATAAATTACCCAGTCTCAGGTACTCTGTTATAAGCAACTGAAATGGACTAGTACACATTCTTATGTACTACATGTTATTTTCTAATCATAGTTCCAGGGATAACAAAATGTAGCTATTGTTTTCTCTAGATTTTAATTGCAATCCATTCTGTCTTGTTCATTCAAATAGCTAACTTTTTTTGAATTCTTTCTATGTGCTAAGCAAGCTGTTTTAGGCACTTTACATGTATGAAATTTGTTTAATTTTCAAAGCAACCCTATGAAATAGTACCATTATTATCTCCATTCTACAGATAAGGAAACTGAGGCACGGAGATTAAATAACTACTCCAAAGTCAGACAGGTGACAACGGGCAAATGCAAACTCTTAGCTCCAATTCTGGTGGTCTTCCACGCATTCATTCATCAGAAAATATTTATTGAGGAACCAGAGAATACACACTGCTCTGCTAGACGTCATACAAAAAGGTATGTGCAATCCCACCTGGGGGGGAGGGCTATAATCTGTTTAACGAAGACAATAATATATTTACATTGATAGAATGTAAATTTTCATATATAAGCTTTATAGTTTATATATGAAAGTATGTTCATATACCCATGAATATTAAAAAACAATGCAAAA
>NW_007793423.1:0-1634 GCF_000696425.1 Galeopterus variegatus
AAAAAAAAACTTAATAATCATAGGGAAAAGGAGTAATTACAATAAAAACTGGAAGGCATTTAGATTCCTCTAATGAAAATACTACATAGAAAAACAAATGTGTTACCACTAAAATAGTAAGTAGGCTTAAGTTTACATATTAGGAAAACTGAAGATTAGTAGACTAGACAATGGCCTAGTCTTAATTCTATTCTTTATTTTTATGAAAGGTCCACAGCAGAGTTTTGTCTATCATTAAATAATTTTATTTATTTAAATTAAGCTTTTTTACTAAATTAAACAAGCCTATGGGAAAATAAAGTTAAACTCATGAATTTACTTTAGGAAACTAGTCAAAACTTACTACCAAAATCTGTTAGTATTAAAAATAAACACATATTTTTCTATCTATCTATCATCCATCTATCGTCTATCTATTATATTCTCTTTTTTAAATACAGATGCAAATATTTTCTGTTACAAGCAAACATATAGCAAAAATATTTAGCAAATAAAGTCTAGCAATATAGTAAAAGGATAATACACAATAACAACAGGATTTTATTCAGGAAATGCATGGGGTTTTTAATGTAATAGAAAAGTATATTAAAATAGCTTAAAATCACATGAAAATATATTGATATTTAGATGTAGCATGTATATTAACAGGTTGTGAAGATGAATGAGGAGTCATGAAAGTTAATTTGAGGGAGATAAGAGGAATGAGAGGGCCAATCCAAACAAGAAAAAAATATATTACTTTAAGAATAAAGAAATGTGTATGTATATTCTAGCACTAATATTATATATTTGTGAAGTATTATGTATGTGTGTATGGATACATAATTTGAATACATAAATAAAATTAAAATAATTGCAAGAATAAAATGTGTAATATTTGTATACATTGATTCATTATTAAATTTACAATAAAATGATGTCTCAATGTTTACATTGGATATCTTTACCCCAAAATTCCTATCAATGTTAATTTTACTCTGAAAACTATAGCTATTCAAATTATGGTAAAAATTACTTATCGGAAAAGTAAATCTCATTATCACTTATACTCATCTATGAAACATGTATATATTTTTTGTCCTTTTTGTGACTGGTAAGGGGATCACAACCCTTGGCTTGTTGTCGCCTGCACCGCGCTCAGCCAGTGAGTGCACCGGTCATCCCTATATAGGATCCGAACCCGCGGTGGGAGCGCTGCTGCGCTTCCAGCACCGCACTCTCCCGAGTGCGCCACGGGGTCGGCCCTATGAAACATATTACTATTAATGTATATTCTAACTACCTACATATATTGGGCACCTGTTTGATTTCCACAAGGAACAAATAAATGTTAAATAAAGAACAATATGAATTGATAGCAATATTATTAAGCTTAAGAAAGAAACTATGGGACCAAATCTTTCACTGCCACACTAAACCTGTCATATAAAAGTTCTCTCAGCCTTTCAGAATCATAGTTTATCTTCCTCATGTATAACGGAGGAATATTTATGAAGTCATGTGTTTGTGGTGAGGACAAAACAAGCTAATACGTATAGAAGTATGTGATATGTAGTATGTAGTAGGACTAGAAATCAGCAATTGACATTTTATTTAAAAATATTGGAAAATTTGAAATAGAAAACAACCAGGGT
>NW_007793424.1:0-1634 GCF_000696425.1 Galeopterus variegatus
GCACAAAGATAATCAGTGCATGATTGTGTCTATGCTCAAATACATCCACTGAGGAAGATTTCTTATTGTTTATAATGACTCAAAATTTTGAAGCTCAGAAAGACCTTGGCAAAACAATTCTGGCTTCCTGGAGAAGTCCTTGCAGAAAAAGACACTAAGTCTCAGACAAGTTAAGTCAGATCCTAACTGTCACGTGTGTCCATCGCACCATGATACCTTTTTCCCCAGGTTAGTTTTATCCCCAGGTTGGCAAAGAGCTGTGATAATTTGTGGGTACTGATTTGCACTTAGCCTTTTGTGTTCTAACACTAATGATTGAAAACAGAAGAGGGGCAGTGCTCACTGTCTGCCACAGACCCAGAGATTTTGATTTTTGAGAACGGGAACCCATTTTGGTCCCTTTAACACCCAGAAAGAGCCCTTGATTTGAAAAACTCAGACTCCGCTCTTATCAAGGAACCCCAACAATGCTGTCAGGGTACTCACTGACATACTCATTTTGGAAACCAGGAAAGCAGAGTGGGGGTGCTGGTTACCCCAATCCAAGCATGGCAAGGAGGAGGATCAGAGCAGGAAGCCACGGCCTTCCAGGTAACTTTTCACGAATATTGGTGATTAACATTTATTGAGTACTTCACACGTTTTAAACCTTACAGCAACCCCATGATTGTTATCTTTATTTAACAGACAAATTGTTCAAACATGCCCCCAAATCATGTAACAAGTAGAGATAGGCATCAGAAATTGAAATGTGTGAAGCTCAATTTCTCTGCCCAAGCTTTTAACCGTTTTTCTACCCCTTGTCTCTTCCCTACAGAATTCGGGGCATCAGAGGCCATGTTCTAAGTAGCATTGGTTAATATCTTTTATAATTTAGCCTCTCTCATAAAGGGGAAGAGGTTTTCCATATGTGTATTTCATAATTATGACAGTGTATGTTTAACTAAATAAACCACTCCTTTTATAATTTTATAGAATTTAGGCAAATAAATTAATTACAATACTCAGATTATAACACATAATTATTGGTTCATGTAGAAATCTATTTTTACTTAGTTAATTAAAGATTCTATGGTAACAATCTGAAGATCTATCATTCAATTTAAGAACTCGGATGTTACCAGTAATTTATATGTACCTGGGTATTTCTCCCCCAACCTATTCTCCCCCCACCCACCAACTCTATGCCACAAGTAACCTCTATCCTGAATTTCATATGTGTATGTCCTTTACTTTTAAAGTTTTATTATATATAAAATGAAATATTCTAAATCTGTGCTGTTTTTTGAAGTTTAAATAGTGGTATATTGTATGTAGTCTTTCAGTGATGGATGTATGAATATAGCTGTGGCTTATTAATTTGCACTTCTGTAAAATATTTATTTATTTATTTTTTCTTTTAATTTATCAATATACAATGTAGTTGGTTTTTGTGTCCCTTTACCAATTCCTCGTTTCTCTCCCTCCCTCTCCCCATTCTCCCCATCAACATCATATCTATTTACCTGTTTTAACAAGTTCAAGGAATTATTGTGTCTTTCTTTCCCCCTCCTGTTTGTTTGTATATTTATCAATTTATTTTTAGCTCCCACAAATAAGTGAGAACATGTGGTATTTTTCTTTCTGTGCCTGAC
>NW_007793425.1:0-1634 GCF_000696425.1 Galeopterus variegatus
GGAGCGCCGCCGCGCTTCCCAAGCGGCGCACTATCCAGTGCGCCACCGGGCCAGCCCTCCACATGAATTTTAGAATTAGCTTGTCCATTTCTACATACAAAGCAATCAAACTATATTTCTCTTAACCTATTAGCTCATCTTCCGCAGTTACTACCTCAAACCTTCCACTCTCCCTGATTGCCAACAGAAGACCTTGCCTCCTACTTCACAGGGAAAACCAAAGCCATCAGAGGGAAATTCCCTCAGCTTTGTGCACCAAATATACATTATGCATTAAAATTACACATTAAAGGAAGCATCCCTCTTCCTGCCTAAAGCCCACCCCTCCACCTGTGATTCAGGTACTTCCCCATCTCAGGGCCTTCCAATGAGCCATTATTCCCTTTCTCTCCTATGTATCCAACCTCCCTCTCTCAACGGGATCCTTACCAGCAACTTTTATACCTGCCCAAGTCTTGTCTGTTTTAGAAAACCAGCCCCGGGTTCCCCTCTCACCCTCTCCACACTCAGTCCTGCTCCTTCTGCTTCTCCCTCCACACATGCCCCCCATGTGATCTCATCCACAGACACCACCCTGGCATCACTTGCCATCCATACGTGTGCTCCCACATGTGCATCTCTAGCCCTGATTACTTTTCTGAGATCTACACCCATATACCCAACTGCCCACTTGTCCTCTGTCCTTGGATATCTCGCAGGCCCCTAAACTCAACATGTCCCAGAAGAAACTAATAATCTGTGCTCTCCCAGCTCCTCCCCAGTCCCACTCCCCTTCCACAGTCACCCTTTCAACAGATGACACCAGCATCCATCCACGTGCCTCCCTGCTCACCCCCACTCAATCCATCATCAATACTCATTTATTTTACCTCCTAAACAGAATCTACTTCTTTCTACACCCTTCCAGGTGCAAGCCCCAGACACCTCTCTGCAGCCCCTTGATAGGTTCGCCTGGATCGCTGTTGCCTTTTCAATGAGTCTCTATGGCTGCAGTGATTGTGTTAAAACCATAGTCAGGTCATCACCTCCCTTGCCTACAAGTCATGACGTGAAAATGGATTCCACGAAAACCAAGGATCCTCACTGCTACCGATAGGCACAGGGATCAGAACCCTTGACCTTGGTGTTATCAGCACCACACTCTAACCAAGTGAGCTAACCAACCAGCCCCTCCAAAAGTGTGGAAATAGTTTTTACCCTTACTACATTCTGTTTCACACACACAATTAGAAACACTGAGAAGACTGGGTCTGTTTTATGGGCTCAGTTCTGAGAGCTCAGGCTTGGATGCAGAGAGAAAAAACTCTGGTTTGTGGTCTGGCCCCTGTGGCCTCCTCAGCCCCCTCCCCCACCACCCTTCAACCCCTCCTGCAGCCACACTGACCTTGCAGGCCCTCAGTCTTATAGCCTCGTGTTTGCTGTTTCCTCTGCAGAAATACTCCTCCCACCCCACCCTGACCATCCTGGGCCACTCACCCTTCAGATCTCAGCTCAATGTCACTCCCTTAGGGATGTTTTCCTCTCTCCTAGCACCATGGGCCTCTCTCCTAGCACTTGCCTCATGTATTAGTCCATTTATGTTGCTTATAACAAAGTACATGGAACTGGGTGATTTAGAAAGAAAATGAAATTTA
>NW_007793426.1:0-1634 GCF_000696425.1 Galeopterus variegatus
AGTGAGCGCACCGGCCATTCCTATATAGGATCCGAACCCGCGGCGGGAGCGTCGCTGCGCTTCCAGCACTGCACTCTCCCGAGTGCGCCACAGGCTTGGCCCACTATGTTTACCCTTTTAAAAAACACTCAAATTGTTTTTCAAAGCAGTTGCAGCTTAGTAAATTCCAACCAACAATGTTCCAACTTCTTAATATTCTTGCCAACTCCTGTTATTGTCTAACTTTTTAATTATAGCCATCATAGTTTAGATTTACATTTCCCAAATACCTAATAGTCTTGAATATCTTTTCATGTGCTCATTGGCTGTTTGTATACCTTCTTTGGATAAATGTTTGTACATATCCTTTGCCCATTTATTAATATAGTTTTCTTTTTATTATTAAGTTATAAGGGTTCTTTATTTATTACAGATCCAAGTCCCCTATCAGATATATGATATAGAAATATTTCCTCATAATGTGTGATTTAAGTTTTTGCTTTCTCAATGCTAACTGCCATTACAGTTCATGGTGAAAGGAAAAACCCTGCCCGAATGCAGAATGAGAAACACACCAGGAGAAAAGGCTCAACCACAATGTATTAAGCAGGCAAAATGGACAGGCGGGTTGCTTTCTCAAAAGTGGGAGCAGCAGCAGGGTGAGTTAGGGTGGGCCCTTTATATCCCCTTAAGCTGAGCTGGACTGTTCTTATTGGCTAGGGAGGGAGCAGAGGGCAGTGAGCAAGGTTTAAGCTGAGTTGTGAATTTTCTATAGGTGGAGAAATTCACACACAAGGGAAGGGGATGTGGTGGTGAGGAAGAAGGGGGCAGAAGGGTCTTTGTTCTCAGAAAATGTGCGGTTCTAGGGGCCTTGAAACTTTTCTGCAGCCATTTTGGGCATTCCGCTGCCATCTTAGACTCTCCTCGGGTAGAACATGATTGCCTAACACATGGTGTCTATAGAATTTCTGCCCAAGTTCAGCCAGGAAATAGTAGCTTGGAGGATCCCTATTTTATTGTTCCTGAGAAGGCACAGTCTTGAGCATGCACACAGTCTTCCAGACTACCAGGGGTGAATGTAATTTTATTTTGAAGCTAGGCTTCCTACGAATTATCTGAGTCAGGGTAGTTTACTGATTCATCAATACTTGGTGTAGAGCTTAGGCTGGGTTCTGGTACTCACAGACCCCTTGCACCCATTCACAAACCCTTCACACACAGGTCTATGAGCTAGGTAACTGGCAAAATGGTCCTTGGAGCCTTAGTTGAAGAAGGAATAGTCTTTATTCAGCACACACACATCTAGGACCTAGGCAGTACAAAGGAGAAACTCAGAAACTCAACTGCTACCAGCAAAGTCCAAAGAAAAACTGAAACCGAGCAGTTGCCAGCAAAACATGCTCTATTGTTAGAGGGCTATCTGCCGCCAGCCTGCTTCCAAACTACAGAACACACAATAGCTACAAAATCAAAAAGATACATTGGCGCACATGCACACTAACTCCACCCAAACACCTTTCTACAAGAAATGTGCTGCTCGACCCCCCCAGCCAGACCTGAGCCAAGGGAGCCTGACTAAATTATTCTATGTTCCCCACACTTGATCAGAGATTATGTTTAAGCCCCCTGTGTCAATGAGGCTTCCCTATGTTCAT
>NW_007793427.1:0-1634 GCF_000696425.1 Galeopterus variegatus
TTGGTGGGGGAGAGTGGCTTGCTGATACAGGCATCCAAACCTTGGTGTTACCAGCTGAGCTAACAGGCCAGCCCAATTAGTTATGTTTTTAAATAAAAACTAGTGACTAAATGAAGAGATTCTTAAAAGGAGCATTTTTACTTGAGTAAATCAACTCCCATCCTTGTGTCCAAATGAGAAAATTCTTAGTGGCTTGAGGGAAATCATGTTGATTTCAGGCAGTGCAGTTTCCCTGCAGTGTGGGTCCCATGAGAACGTCCTCTGACTTACTGCGTTCCAGCTGTTCTTCGCTGACATTGAGGTTGGTCTAGTGGGCCTGTGTGAAGAAAGAAATCTGCTACTGGATCGGTCCCTCTCACCCCTCCCCCACCGCCCCTTGTCCATGAACTCCTGTACTTTTATCCTCAGCAGTCCGTGGTTTGACAGTTATTTATTTATGAGTGATTGAGATTACAACATACTTTAGCCTGATTTTTCCAGTTTGGCCTTCAAATTTTCGTCAAGAAACTTCTTTGGCTAGTCAAAGAGTGCAAAATATGTGATGTGGGACTAATGAAAATAGATTGGGAACTTAAGAGATTTCTTTAAATGTTCTCTGACTCATGGGAAAGATGTCATCTTTTGGTATTTAAATTGTGAAAATCTTCCCATTTTAAAAATAAATTCTGCTAGATTACTACTGCTAAATGAATTGGCCATTATAGTAAGCTGATATGTTTCTTACTCAGCAAGGGCTATTTTGAGAAAGTGTTACTTAAACATACTTATAATCCAGACTGTATTGATAAAGGGAACACACGGACTCCCATTGGCACATCCTTGGGAATTCCAAGTTAGAAGATTGTTAGTGTAGTTCCAGTATCAGATAAATGTAAGTATCTTCAGTGAAGCCTAAAAGCATTCTCATTCCCAATCTTATTTCAGAATTCCTTTTCTGTCCGTATTTCTTACTTTCTGGCCAGTTTCATTCACAGTCTTTTAGTGTGAGCCAAAGAGGGTGCGTATGTGACCAAAGCATTTAGTTTTAAATACATAAAATGGAACCAAATGGAAAAAAGAGCATGGGGACGAAGTATAGGTTAGTGATGAAGTGCACAGGCTGTAGAGTAAATCTGAGTTTTAAAAAAGGAACTAAAAAAGGTCCTGCATTTTCTTTGTGGAATATAAACCTCCTCCGAGTTGGGCTCGTTCCATGAGGGTTTGAGGCGGTCTTGGGCCACCGGTAGCAGCATTGCAGGTGTCCTCCGTGTACCTGAGCTGGCGACCAGCCACTGTTCTTGAAAGCTTTGAAGGACTTGCACACTCAAGGGCAGCTGACGTTCCACCTCCTGCGTCCCGTGAGACGTTGTGAGAGGACTGAGGGGTACGTCGTGTAGAGTGACCTCAGGTCACAATACTGGAGTCACACTTCGGGTTCTGACAGACCGATGAGCTCCCGGGAGAGGAGGTGTGAGGTCCGGCTTCTCGGTTCCCCGAAGCAGAAGTGCTTTTCTTCTTCCTTTCTGCATGTGAGCGCGCCCTGCTAGCGAAGCAGCGCGACGCGTGGGTTTGTCTTCAGCGTGGGGCAGATGAGCGGGCGAGTGGGGCTGGCGGCACTCGGGACGCGGGGCTTCCCAGGCCTGCCGTGTTCACAC
>NW_007793428.1:0-1634 GCF_000696425.1 Galeopterus variegatus
TCTACATCCAATCAAACTGAGTTGTTCATCGTCTGCTTCTCTTATTAACCCTTCTGTCCCTGTGTGTTCCTAGAGTGAGTGGCCAACTCTGGCATTCATCCAGTTGTTCAAGGTGAAGACACCTGGGTGTCTATTTTGACCCCGGCTTCTCCTTCATGTCCCATATACAAATAAGTCTTTATTTCTGTCCTCACTGTCACAACTCTAGTCTGGCTCACCATAACTTCCAATGACATCCTAAAGGTATCTCAGCTTCCAATTATGCTATTCTAAGAATAAATTTTCACACAGCAGTTAGAATTTTTCCCCCAAATATCTAATCAGGGTCTTTCCTCTACTTAAAACCAGTTAGTTTCTCTTCTATCCTTAGAATAAAGGTCAAACTCCTCAGCATGGCTTATCATACCCTTTATGATATTGTAGTGGGATGCCTCCTGGTGAGGGCTTTTTATTTTACGCTAGAAAAGTTGCCAATTTAGAGGCTTCCAGTTCTCCCATACGTCTAGAGGTGTAGACAGAAGGCATCCTTAGGAGCAGATTGATATAGGTTGAATTGTGTCCCCCAAGTTTTATGTATGAGAAGCTTGATTTCCACTGTGAGTGTTAAGAGGATGGGAAATTCTATAAAGGTAATTGAAAGGTGGGGCCTTGAAGAGATGATTAGGTTCTGAGGACCATGCTCTAATGAATGGATTAATAACGGTGGTCATGGACATGGTTCTGAGGGCTTTAAAAGGAGAACACATGAGAGTCTGTCTCTCTCTGCTCTGCCATTTTCTGCCATGTGGGACCCCTTTGTTTCTGTAAAGCCACCACCAAAAAAGACATTCACCAGATGTGTTCCCCGGACTTTGGAGTTCCCAGCCTCTGAAACTGTAAGCAATAAATTTCATTTTTTAATGAATCACCCAGTTTCAGATATTCATATTATAAGCAACAGAAATGGACTAATAGACAGATATTGCTCTGGAAAGGATTACTTGGGTCGTGCATCATGTCTTTTACTCACATAAATGTTAGGCAAGCCTGTGCCCACTGCCTTGTGGGAAGGCATAATAGGATTTTTTGAAACTTGGCAATGGCTGCTTCTTGGAAAGCACATGACTGATCTCCAGGGAGGAAGGAAGTCAATAGGGGTCACTGAGTTTCCTAGGAACAAAGGGAACACACTTGACCTCTTTCTCTTAGAGTTGAAGTTATTGGAAACTGTTGGATGAATTGATAATCTCACCTGATATCCCTCAGTAGCAAAGATCACCATGGGAGAAAGGTGAGTTCAGATGCTAGAGGGCTTATACTGACACGGAGACATAGCTGGTTCCTATCTATGGAATTAAGACCTACCAGAGGAGGCTCTGAGCTTACCAGGAGGATGGAATAACTCGTCCTGTTGACATCAAGCCACCTTCTGTCCTCAGTCAGCTTTGCACAATGGGCTTATGAACATATGGGCCATTTGGGCAGGAATAGACATTATTCTCAGGGACAACTGCATGGGTTTTTTCTCCCCAAGGCTACTCTCTTTCCACTTCTGAGGGAGACCAGCCACAGGATTGGCTACATAGTTTGATAAACCCTGTGCAGACTGAAAATGTGGGGCTCCCTGTTCAGAAATTATTAAGAATTTCAAGACG
>NW_007793429.1:0-455 GCF_000696425.1 Galeopterus variegatus
CAGAACTAATTGGCTTATTTAATAAATTAGACTATATGGGAAAGCATTGTCAGTACTGAAGCTGTTATGGATATGTGTTCCAAAATCTTGTAAGGTTCTTAAATATCCATGTATTTATATAAATGCTACCAGTCATAATCTTGGTTTAATTACAATTTTAAAATGTTATGTCTTCAAATATTTCATGAAAAAACTCTAATAGGTACAGTTTCCAACAAACTTTGAGTTCACAGCTTTAAACTAAAGTTCCAAAATTCTAATGAGGAAACTGATGGGTTTGTGAAATTTCTCACAAAGGTCAAAACAACAAAAGTTGATTGGTAAATTAATTTAAAAGAATTATGGGTTTTTACAATCTCCTTAACACTGCTGGTTCTCCTAATGTTTTCCAGATGTAAGAAAACTCTCTCTCTCTCTCTCTCTCTCTCTCTCTCTCTCTCTCTCTCTCTCTCTCT
>NW_007793429.1:1413-1634 GCF_000696425.1 Galeopterus variegatus
TCTCTCTCTCTCTCTCTCTCTCTCTCTCTCTCTCTCTCTCTCTCTCTCTCTCTTAAGCTATCTATAACAACAGTTTGGTAAAATGTCATTTAAAACAGAAGTAAAAGCATTTGTTTTCTCCCTATTTGATCCCCCCAAAATTTAGTAACTTTAAGCATCTTTATGATTATTATGGCAATATGGCTATTTTTATAAGTTCAATGAAAATTAACTCTCTCTCT
>NW_007793430.1:0-1633 GCF_000696425.1 Galeopterus variegatus
TTTTTTTTTCCAAGTTTCTTGTCTATACAAAATTATGTACTCCTAAAATTAGAAAAACATATCTTAAAACTTAGAGAAACATCTGGTTAGAAATGGTGAAATAAAGACCTGTCTGCTACACAGGAAAAAAAAAAAACTAAAAAAACAATGAGAAAGATAGGGAATCCCATCTTCATTGAACTTAGAAGATATCCACAACCTATATGTTAAATTTATATCAAATTTATAGAAGACATAGTCTTATAACATGGTAACATGTACCTTTTTTGTTTTCACATGACAGAAAATGTTCAATATTATGTAGCAAGGACTTGAAGATTCAACTGTCTTATTTAGAACAGCAAGGACAGGGGCTTTGGGGAGCTATTGACCAAAAACTGGGTTCCTGCCACTCCGAGGGTTAGGAGAGAAGGACAAATGAGGACATCAGCATGCATGCTATCTTCTCAAGGGGCCAGATTCTGCTGGGACTGGGTAGGCTTTCTGTGTTGCAGCTCCTTCTTACAATTGGTTGAAAGAAGATAAATACTAAAATGAGAGAAAGAAAGGGAGGGAGACTTGTGACATACAGGACTGAACTATTTGACACAGTTTTCACACTTCCTCAGGGAGGTGCTTAGCTGCTCTCTGAGAGCACAGAGCTTGGGGCAGAGTTGGTGAAAAGGTGTTCGGAAACAACATATCTGGATTTAAGCTGGTCTTCTGCTGGTTCATTTCTCCAGCTCCTTATCATATATGTTCCAGACAGTTATATTTGTATAGGCTTATTCTGGGGTTGGCTGTTGTCTAAAGATGTTACCAAACTTCAAGGATTTAAGAAAGATCCCCAAGGAGGGGTGCATCTGAGCAAAAAATTAATTATGTTCAAAAGTTAAATTTTTCTCAGAGTTTTACATAGTGGTGTGCAATGCTAGGAGAAATAAAATAATATATAGTATGAAGGTACTTCAAAAAGTTCATGGAAAAATAGAATTGATAGATAATATAAATCTTTCCATAAACTTTTTGAAGTACCCTCATATTTGTGGAACTAAAGACATATAAAATGGTCTTGAATGATAGCACACAAAGGTGATAGCATTGCTTACCTTTGAAGAATGGGCTAAAATTGGGATGACAGTCAGACTTTGAATCTCCATAAGGTTTTAATTTTTAAAATAGAACATAAAAATAATATTAACAATAACCACCACAACAATAATAATGACAATGAAGCAACTTGTACAAAGTTATCAGGGCAAGACAATGTGATCCAAAAAGTTACATTCAACCAGATTATTTTTCAAGTAGAAAGGAGCAAACATCATTTTCAAATATACAGGGAGTAAGCCACTTTATAAAATAATTTTGATAAACAAAGAATGACTGGAGAAGCCATGATTTTTTAAAAATGACTGATAGTAAGCAACCAATATGTTATAAAGTTGTTACACAACTGTGAAAATTATTATACAACAGAATTACATGTTGTAAACTTTGAAAAGAGTGTTGGGGGAGACCAGCTTTTTTCCCTGAATTGGACTTAAAAGGAATATGTTGAGTGAGTTCGTATATATGTAACAATGATCAACTAAACAATGTCTGGGAATTAAAATTATACAAAAGATGGAAATAGAGTTTTGGTTGCTTTCTC
>NW_007793431.1:0-1633 GCF_000696425.1 Galeopterus variegatus
TATCCAGTGCGCCACCGGGCCGGCCCCTGGCTGTTGTTTTTTATAGTTGTAAATTGGTTGATTTGTGGGAGAGAGTGATGCTGGGGACTGTTTATTCCACCATCTTGACAGGAAGTCCCAAGCAACAATCTTAAGGACACTCACTGAGATATGAGAAGACTCAGTTAGAAAACATAATGAAAAGAGAAAAAAATATCCAGGATATGAAGGAGGAAATTTACAAAGGGATTAATACCTTAAAACAGTATATAGCAGAGTTCATGGAACTAAAAAATTCACTCAATGAAATAAAAAACACAACGGAGAACTTAAGCAGCAGGCTAGAATACACAGAAGAAAGAATTTCTGATCTTGAAGATGGTCTTTTCGAAATAACCCAGCCAGACCAAAAAAAAAAAAACCAACAACAAAGGAAAAAATAATTTTAAAATATGAGGAAAACCTAAGAGAGCTAGCAGACAATCCTAAGTGCACAAACATTCGAATCATGGGTGTTCCAGAAGGGGAGGAGAAAGGAAAAAGCATGGAAAACCTATTCACAGAAAACTTCCCAGGTATAGGGGGAGATATGCACCTACAGATCCAGGAGGCTTAAAGATCCCAAACAGATTCAACCCAAAAAGATCCTCTCCAAGAAACATAATATTCAAAACTGGCAAAGCTCAAAGACAAAGAGAAAATCTTAAAAGAAGCAAGAAAAAAGAATCAAGTCACCTATAAGGGAGCCCCTATCAGACTAACAGCAGACTTCTCAGCAGAGACTCTACAACTCAGAAGAAAATGAGATAAGATATTCAAAATAATAAAAGAAAAAAACTGCCAGCAAAGAATACTATACCCAGCAAAGCTATCCTTCAGAAATGAGGGGAATATAATATGTTTTGTTTTCCAAACAAACAAAAGCTGCGAGAGTTCACCACCACATGACCAGCCCTACAAGAAATCCTCAAGAAGTCCTGCATCTGGAATCCAAAAAACAATAATCACTACCATTACTATACAAGAAAGAACAAAATCCACCGGTAGAACAAAAATGCAAATAAGAAAGAGAAAGAAACTAAATCTTACAAACAAAAAAAGATATAGTGACAATGTAACAATGTCCTTACTTTATTTCTGATTTTAGTAACTTTGGTCTCTTTTTTCTTGGTCAGTCTAGATAAAGGTTTACAAATTTTGTTGATCTTTTTCAAAAATCAACTTTTGGTTGTGTTGATTTTGTCTATTGTTTTTTAATTCCCTATCTCATATATTTCTGTTGTAATCTTTGTTATTTTCTACTTAAATTTGCTTTTGGTTGAGTTTGCTCTACTTTTTCTATTTTCTTAAGGTACAAGTTTATATTACTGATTTGAGATTTTTCTTAGTTTTAATATAGGTGTTTACAAGTATAAATTTTCCACTAAACACTGCACGAGCCCTGCACCCTATAAATTTTGATATGTTGCACTTTGATCTTTATTTCAAAGTATTCTCTAATTTCTCTGTGATGTGTCTTTTTACCCATTGTTTATTTAGGAGATTGTTGTTTAATTTTGACACATTTGTGAGTTTTTGAAATTTCTTTCTGTTATTGTGGTCAGAGAACACATTTTTTCTGATCTTAGTCTTTACAACAAAATGAAAAAAAAAA
>NW_007793432.1:0-1633 GCF_000696425.1 Galeopterus variegatus
TTTTTTCTTTGGTGGCTGGCCAGTGTGGGGATCCAAACCTATGACCTTGGTGTTAGAAGGTCACATTCTAGCCAACTGAGCTAAACGGCTAGATGACAACTTTATGTAATTTTAATTGCTTTAAACCTACACTTAAAAACATAATGGATCCAGTTGTTGGAAAACTTTCAAGTGTGTTTTGGTACATAAAGCTATACTTTTAACTATAAATTTCATGAACTTAAAATACAGATCAGGTATTTCTGATGAAAATTTAGCATCCAAGTTGAGATGTGCTCTTAGTTTATAATACACACCAAATTTCAAAGATTTGTTGAGAAAAAAAGAATGTAAACTCTCTTATTAATGATTTTTATATTGACCACATATTGAAATAACTATATTTTGGAGGTATTGGGTTAAATGAAATATATTGTTAAATTTAATGTACTTGTTTCTTTTTACTTTTTGTAACAGCCAAAACAATGTTGGAAATAAAACAAAGTTGGAGGATTCACACTTCCCAATTCTAAAACGTACTACAAAATAGTGTGGTACTGGCATAAAGATAGACATATAAATGAATAAAATAGACTTGAGATGCTAGAAACAAACTGTTCCAATCGATTGATTTTCGATGAGAGCACCAAGAATTCAGTGGGGAAAAGGGTTGTCTTTTCCACAATTGGTGATTGGACAGCAGGACCTCTACACATAAAAGATTGAATTTGGACCCCTACCTCACACCATATACAAAAATTAACTCAAAATGGATTAAAGACATAAATATAAGCTAAAACTATAAAACTCTTAGAAGAAAACACAGGTGTAAATCTCAATGACTTTAGGCAATGTTTTTTTTAGCTATTGTAACAAAAGCAAAAGTGACAAAAAAATACAATTAAATTTGACTTCATTACAATTAAAAAACTTTTGTGCTTCAAGAGACACTATCAAGGACATGAGAAGATAACCCAGAGGATGGGAGAGAATTTTTGAAAATTATATATCTGACCCAGGACTAGTATCCATAATTTATAAAGAACCCTTATAACTCAACAATAAAAAAGACAACACAATTTAAAAATGGGGAAAGAACTTGTTTAGACATTACTCCAAAGAATATATATAAATGGCTAATAAGCACATGAAAAGAAGCTCAACATCATTAGTCATTAGGGAAATACAAATCAAAGCCACAATGAGATACTGCTTTGTATTCACTAAGAGGGCTACAATAAAAGGATGGACAATAACAAGTATTGATAAGGATGTGGGGAAGTTGGAAATCTTATACATTGCTGGTGGGAGTGTAAGATTATGCAGCCACTTTGGAAAACAGTTTGGCAACTTCTCAACAAGTTAGACATAGTTACCATAATACCCAGCAATCCAACTCATTAGGTATATACTAAAGAGACATTAAAATATAAGCATGTATATACAAAAATTTATACACAAATATTTATAGCAGCATTATTCATACTAGGCAAAAGATGGAAACAACCCAACTGCCCACCAATTAATGAATGAATTAGAAAATGGGGTATATCCATCCGATGGAGTGTTATTCAGCCATAGAAAAGAATGAAATACTGATACATGCTACAACATGGATGAAACTTGAAAATATTATTCTAAATGAAAGAATTCC
>NW_007793433.1:0-1633 GCF_000696425.1 Galeopterus variegatus
TTGTGACTGTGAAGCAGGATTTGCCTCCAGATACTGCCCCAACCTAATAGGAAATGATAACAGAAAAATGGTGTGCTGTATCTCCTGCAATACTGCATTCCTTAACAATCCAAAGAGGAGTGTTCCTTATTCTTCCAGCAGCTTGCACATGCCCCCAGCACTCACACTGGTGGAACCCTTTGAACTTTCTTCCACTTAGGACCTGAAACATTGCAGGGAGCTCATGAACTAGAGATTTGTATTAGGTCATGGGACTCTCAATATGTTCCAAAAGACATTAATCTGGCTGAATTCTTCAGAGTGTGTAGTATAGTGTTGGTGCCTTTCCCAGCGACAGCATAGTTAAAGTCCTTTTCTGTATTTTTGTTTTTGTTTTTTGTTCATTCCTGTTTGTGTTGACATAGGGTTTTGGTGTTAACATTCACTTCTGCCATCATTTTCCTTGTAAGTCCTCACAGATTGTTTCACCTTGGAAAAGTTCATGAGCAAATAATTTAAATAAGAAAGTAAATGACTGCAAGATGTTAAACTGTATCATAAAGCTGTGGTTAATAAATTGGTACCAATGTTAAAATAGATCAATTAAATGAAGGTCCAAAAAACATGTCCCGGGCAAACACTGATGTCAATGTTTCTTTCAAGGCCTAACTTTCAGCCCCAGTATGTGGGACTCTTGGCAGAAACCAATGCAAATTCTTTCTGAAGGAAAGCATCTTGAATTATATCCTCAGGATCTCCATTAATTACTGTGAACTATATTACAAAGATTGCCAGATGTTCAAGGAAACAAGTCACTATGACTGAGAGTTAGATGAATCTACAACATCATGTGGAAACTTTAGAGACTTCAGATAGTGAGTTATTAGACACAGAATACAAAATAACTATGCATGGAATATTTAGAGAAACGAAGATAGAATTAAAAAATGAGTTAATAATCAGAGATTATCCACTGTGACTGGGGAAATAACCAAACTGAAACATCTCCTAGCTATACTTTAAAGTGAAAAGAATTAAATTGATAATAGTGTATATAGTATGCTAACTTTCGTGTAAACACTGGAAGTATACACAAGAAGCTAATCAAAGTGACTTATCTATAAAGGGGGAATGAGGATAGAGTAGGAATAAAACTTCTCAATTTAAATCTTTTAATATCTTTTTGGTTTTTGCATCATGTGTCTTTATGATCTGCTCAAATAATAAATTAAAAGAATCAAATAAAATTTTTAGAGATGAAACACGTAATTTTTTAAAAAGACCTTTTTCAGTGGATGGGTTAAACAGAATATGAAATACAGCTGAAGAGAAAATTAGCAACCTAGGAAGACAGCTCTAAAGAAATTGCCCAGAATAAAGCACAAACAGAAAAGGAGGTGAAAATATATAAAAGGGAGGTTGAGATATGGAGAATAGCATGTGAAAGTCCAAAATACATATAAGCAGAATTTCAGAAGAGAGAAAAAGGGGAATGAAAGAGAGGTGATGTTTAACAAATTTGTGATTTACAAAGTCCTAGGTATGTCTCTACTAGTGTATGAGACTAAAATTTAGTAATGATGGGGGTTCCTGTATTTGGGCATGTGAAAGACTATTTGAAAGGTCTGCACCATGAATTGATAGAAGAGTATGG
>NW_007793434.1:0-1633 GCF_000696425.1 Galeopterus variegatus
TGTGTTTGTATAGTTTACTGAGTTTCAGTTATTATTATTATTATTATTATTATTATTATTAGTTTTAATCCATTACAGTCTGAGAAGATACTTAAAATGTTTTCAATTTTTTAAAAATTTGTTGAGGCTTGATGTGTGACCTAACATGTAGTCTATCCTGGAGGATATTCCATGTGCTGACAAGAATGTGTATTCTGTGGCTGTTGGATGAAATGTTCTGTAGTTGCCTGGCAAGTTCTATTAGCCTAAAATGTGGTTTAAATTCTGTTTTTCGCTGTTTGTTTCTTTCCTACATGATTTGACCAGTGTTCAGGTCCTCAGCTATTATTGCATTGGTGTCTATCTTTTTTCTTTTGGTCTGATAGTGTTTGTTTTATATATCTGGGTGTTCCAATGTTGGGTGCATATATATTTATGATCATTACATTTTCTTGGTGGATAGATCCCTTTATCCTTATATATGTTATTATATCATATATTATATTATATCCCTGTATCAGTATATTTGTCTTTTATAGTTTTTAAAGTCTATTTTATCTGATATAAGAATAGCTACTCCTGCTCGCTTTTTATTTACATGTGGTATGTCTTTTTCTGTTCCTTTACACTTACTCTGTGTGTGTCTTTTCAGGTGAGGTGAATCACTTATATACAGCATAGAGTTGAATCTAGATTTTAATCCAATAAACCAGTCTGTGTCTTTTGAGTGGGGAATATAATCCATTTACATTTAGGGTTGTTACTGAAAGGTAATGTCTTCTGGCATTTTATTGATTTTCATTTGGATGTTTTAAATATCTTTTGTTTCTTTCTTTCCATTTTATTGTTTGTCTTTGCTGTTTGTTGGTTTGGGGAGGTGGTAAGATACAGATTCTTTTTCTTTGTTCTTTGCATTTTTGTTCTACTGGTGGGTTTTGTTCTTTCTTGTGTTTCATCATCATGTTCATTCCAGATGCAGGACTCCCTTGAAGATTTCTTGTAGGGCTGGTTATGTGGTGGTGGACTCTTATAGCTTTTCTTTATCTAGGAGATACACTATTTCTCCTTCTTTTATAAAGGATAGCCTTGCTGGGTATAGTGTTCTTGGCTGGTTGGTATTTTCTCTCAGTATTTTGAATACATCATCCCAGTCTCTTCTGGACTGCAGAGTTTCTGTTGAGAATTCTGCTGTTAGTCCGATAGGGACTCCCTTATAGGTGACTTGATGCTTTTCTCTTGCTGTATTTAGGGTTGTCTCTCTGTCCTTGAGATTTGCCAGTTTGACTATAGCATGCCTTGTAGAGGACATTTTTAGATTGCATCTGTTTGGAGATCTTTGAGCCTCCTGAATCTGAAAGTCTCCATGTCTCTCCCTATGCATGGTAAGTTTTCAATGAATATTTTGTTGAATACATTCTTAATGCCTTTTTCTTTCTCCTCTCCTTCAGGAATACCCATGATTCAGATGTTTGTGTGCTTAATGTTGTCTGCTATCTCTCTTAGATTTTCTTCATTTTTAAATTCTTCTTTCTTTTTTTCTTTTTTTGTGTCTACCTGAGTTATTTCAAAGAGACCATCTTCAAGGTCAGAAAGTTTTTTTTTTTTTTTTTGCTTGCACTACCCTGCTGCTTAAGCTATCACGTTTTTTTTTTTT
>NW_007793435.1:0-1633 GCF_000696425.1 Galeopterus variegatus
TCAGCCAGTGAGCGGGAACCGGTCTGTATGTGGGATCCGAACCCTCGGCGGGAGCGCCTACTGCGCTTCCCAAGCGGCGCACTGTAGCAGTGCGCCACCGGGCCGGCCCAAGTTTTTAAACTTTAAGTTTGTTGTTGACAGAAGTTAAACACCTAGAAATGTTTAAATTCTCTTACTACAATAAATCAAAATTCCATTTGTATAAAACATGCTATGCTATTAGTAAGAACAATGTACATACCATAACAAGGACTGGTTGAAAAAAGTAGATCTGGTCTTGTTTATATGATTGCTCTCAGGTGAATTATCCAAGGCCAGGTTTCATGGCCAGGAAATGAAAAGGTATAAAGTCTTTGATGGACTTTCGATTAATTTTGCCAGTGAACAGCAATTCAGAAAAGCATTAAATTAAAACTTGAAAATGTAAATAAATGTCAAAACATGACCTGTCAGACCTACCCACTTGCCCTTGTCCTTCCAATAAACAGATCCTGTTTGGTGGTGGTGGTGGTAGCAGGAGCTGGGGGTAGTGTTTGATGTGAGTAAAGGTTTCAAATCCTGAGATTCAGAGAGTAGAGAATAGTTGGAACAATCTGTATTAAATTCATTTTATCTCCTAAGGATCAAAACTGAACTACAGATTTATGATGAGCTCTCTTAGACATTTAGGTAAATTTGTTTTTCCTTGGCTGGTTCAGTTTAGTGGATGGAATTTCACTGTGATGATACAACACAGCTTGAGAGCATTTGAGTGAGTATATCGCTTAGCAATTTTTAGTGCTCCTGAAGTTCCAAACAAGCCTTCTCTAAAGTAATTTTCTTGTAACATTAACAACAAATTTGATTAGTAAATAGTTACTTATTTGACACATCTAATGTGCTTCTTTACAAGTGTAATATATTAGAGAAAGACTTATTCAGAATCTTCTCCACCTATTTTGAAACATGCTCAAAAGATGAGTTTAGGTGATACATTCAAAGTCTGCATATGCTTTTGGTAGCCACTGACTGTATCACTTGGATTTATCTCATGGATCCTAGAATTATCAGAGATCCAGGAGCAGAGAACAAATAAGACGTGAATTAAAGTACAAAGAAATATGAATGGAAAAATGCAGTCCATTATGTCTTAAAATATTGACAGGATCTACTTCAAGAGCTGATAATTTAAGAGGGAACATGAGCAGTAGAAAGGGGAATTTTTTTGTGTGTCTGTGTGCTATGTTGCAGTAATGAGAAGAATCTAACATCACATTTCCTGTAATGTCCCAAGACTGAATATTATATATTTGACTTTAAAGGAAGCACATGTTGAGAAAAAGAAACCAACATGTATTCTATGCTAAGGAATGGAAGGGTTGGTTGGGACTTTGAGACATGCTTCAGAAAACAATGTGGGTGGGGAGTTTTTAAAATGAATTATCCACTTGCAATGTGTTCAGAAAATTTTTATCAAGACAGTACCCTAATTTTAGTAATACATAGGATTTTACACTCTTTCTGAGAAATCCAAGTTTCCTTCTCAGAATATTTTAACACTTAGCCTGAATTGTATCATGTCATAAACTGAAAAATTTATGGGCTCAAATATAAAATGATTCATAAAAAGTAGAAAAATTATTTTAGTAATAAA
>NW_007793436.1:0-1633 GCF_000696425.1 Galeopterus variegatus
AATAACAGGCAAAGGAAAGAAAGCCCATGTTCCCTGCCACCAGCACTCCAGGGCCGAGCAGAGTGGCAGCCTAAGTGCTACCTGGCCTGGGAGGGACCCAGGCCACACCTAAGTTCACCTGGAGGAAGGACCAACTGGAGACAGACCCTCCCTCAGGGAGTCTGAGACTCAGTGTGAGGTGGGGATGAAGGAGCCAGGCATTATCGGAAGGAAATGGGTAACAGAAGTGGGGCCCCCGATGATACACCAAGTGTCGCCCCACAAGCGGTAAACTGCCCACTCTCCGTGTGAAGCTGGGAGCACATTCTTGCTTGCTTTAGCATGATGGCTAAGCTCAAGGTATAAGAACGTTTCACTGGATAAGATTTCCTCTTCTAAAAGGTGGATTTGTTAAATATTGAACAATATGGTATTTGTAGGAATTAGAAGTGAAACAGACGGGTGTGTTTGTCTTGGCGAAAGGGTGTCTTCGGTCACAATTCCAGCTCCCGTCTCCTTCTGGTGACTCTGCCCTTTGGTTTCTTTCCATTGTACAATTAGACTTGTCTTCACAGAGAACTGAGCTTAACATTCTTTTTTTAAAATTTCTTTTCAATTCCATTTTTTCCACCTCTACGTAATTGCCTAACAAATTCTCTGGTAATAATGGCTACTGAAAAGGGGCAGAGAGTAACACAGAGTTGCAAAGGTTAGAAACACTGGGTGAAACCTGTAAGAACCCATGTCTGAGATGGAGACATATTTAGTGACTTGCTCTTCAAACCTGGAAGTGTGGGAACTAGGAATCAAATCCATGTCTGTCAACTCTCAAAGCCAAGCCCTTTCCCACCTATCTTGCTGACTCACCACCAAGCTGGGGGTGTCACCTTCTGGAACATTCATCAGCACACTTGGGCGTTCATCAAAGATAAGAGGAATTCATGACATTGGGCTAATATCCAGCCTTTGCTTTGCTGTATTGTCATTAATTTTTTTTTTCGTCCTGCAAATATATAATGAGTTCCTACTGTGTGCCAGGCACTGTGCTAGGAGCTGGGGCTACAGAGAGGAAGGATCTCAGGATTGTCATGGTTGAGGGGGGAGGTGGACAGACAGCAGCCCATCCAAGGCCAAGTGAAGAGCTGGGAGAGAGCGTGGACGTGGTGTTCTACAGCAGACCCAGGACCAGCCCAGAGACGTCGGGGTGAAACAGTGGAAGCAATCCAGACTCTAAGAGGAGAAGAGCTCATTGTCAAGGCCGTGTAACAGAACATTAATCAGCCGTTTAACATAATGTTTCTAGAGGCATGAAAAAAATCTTCACAATACGACGCTCAGTGAAAACAGCCGGCTGTGCAACTGAGTCTGAACTGAGAGCCTTATGTTTTCTATAAACTAAAACTCGGTCGGAGGTTATGGGATGTGCTGAGTGTCTTCTGCTTGCCTCTGCAGGTCTGCTCTCTGCCCTTCTCCCCCTGCTCTGCGTCCAGGAGGCTGACCTGGGTGGGCTACATCAATGGGCACCTTGATGTCTTGTGGGTTGGCTTGGGCCGGTGGAGGGCACCTTGATGTCTTGCGGGTTGGCTTGGGCTGGTGGAAGGCACCTCTGCGTGAGTGGACCGAGGAGGACAGTGAAGTCAGGAATGTGTCCCCC
>NW_007793437.1:0-1633 GCF_000696425.1 Galeopterus variegatus
GGGGCATCTCTCAAAAGAGTCTGCACCACCACCAGCAAAGCCAAAGGCAAGTCATCCATGAAAAAAATTGATTTCTTCCCAAAACTCCAGCTTTGTCTTTTTTGTGTAACTTGATTCAAGTTTTCTACTCTTGCCATGTTTCCTTGTGCACTAGATTATTATTAGTTCCTCACAATGTGCAATTCACTTTTTCCTTGAGGCACAGTAGATTCTCATTATTTGTGATAGTTATGTTCTATAAACTTGCTGCAAACACTGAATTAGCAAATACTGAACCTTTGCCCCTAGGGGGAAATACAAGGTTAGGTTCCCGCAAGCCTTTGGTCACATTTTTCATCAACTAATCAATATATAGCCTTGCTTTATGTGAGTTTCTGTTTAAAGACACCTTATTAAATCTATTTTGTTGGTTCATTAACACTGAACTCACATCCAATGGCATTGTAATTCATGCCTGAATGAAGCTTCTCTAGCACACGTATTTTCTCCATAAGGCACATCAGAGCCATCTCATGCTTAGGAACTTTAGTACTATGTTTGGGGCCATTTTAAACAGCAAAATTACCAACCAAAAGCACAAAAATGCACACTAAATAAATAGACCACAAAAAGGACACTTTGTTACAGTATGAAACTTAAAAAGAAGGCACAACAGGCCTTGTTTGACCTCAGCTGGGGATGGCCGCTTAAAGGGACTCAAATTTTTGGCTGTTCTGTGCATGTCTGTGAATGACCACAAAAGCACTATATATACATTGATTTTGTAATTACAAATAAATTTTAGCAATTAGGCAAATTTGCAAATACTGAATCTGCGAATAATGAGAATTGACTGTATGTTACTTTCCAAGTTATCTGCTATTTGCTAATAGTTTAAGTGGCTGAGTTGTCATAGGCAGGCTGGATTCTTTTGTAAGCTTAAATTTGCTTGTCAGGCAGCACTGGACTAGGTGCAGCTTGGAACAAATAAAGTAATGAATTTTATATTTTATGTACCATCAAGGTCATTGCATAAAGCACACGGTTGTGCAAATTAGAAAAAGGTGGACCCAGCTGCATGCCCAGCGAATTAGTAGAGCGAGGGTCCTGTTGGTCCCAGCTGCGCGAGGCTCCCTGGTGGACATGCCAGCTGTCGTGCACTCAAGTTCGATTTTTGACAGGGTCTACCCGAGCGGTTTCAGGAACACAGTGCACGCTTCTAAACTGGCTGAAAACACGTGACACTGATGTAGCATGTTTTACACCAACCGCAAGTGTTGGAATGAAGCAGGAACACATTTGCCCGCAGAGGGGATGTGTCCTCTCCGCCCATTAGGCCAGGAGGGAGTTGGTTGGTTTGCACGGGGGAGGTTTGACCCAAGACCCGTATGTGCACAGGTGACGCCTTGGCCTTGAGGTAGAGCGTCAGGCTCACCTGTTTGAACTCCATGCCCCCAGTGTGGAGCTTCTGCCCCCCAGACTCAGTGCGGCCCCTTTCTCTCTGCAGGGTGGATTCCTTCCGCGCGGGTCCGGAGGGCCGAGGTCGCAGCGCCTTCCCCCGCCGCCGCCCCACTCACTACACGGTGACAGTGCCGGACTCCTGCTTCCTCCCAGCCAAGCCCCCGCTGCCCCACCCTGCCTGCCACTCCTGCTC
>NW_007793438.1:0-1633 GCF_000696425.1 Galeopterus variegatus
GTAACAGGATCGCAACCCTCGGTGTCGCGCCCGTACCGCGACCGGCAACGGGATCGCAACCCTCGGTGTCACGCCCACACTGCTCACACCCGCACCGCGCTCAACCAGTGAGCGGACCGGTCTCTATATGGGATCCGAACCCTCAGCGAGAGCGCCACCACACTCCCAAGCACCGCACTCTACCGAGTGCGCCACCGGGCCGGCCCCAATCAGTAATGCTTTTAACTAAATCTGTCTCTCAGTAATTATAATAGCTTGTCTATAACATTTAAAATACAGCAGTGCACACATATAGGAGATGCTTGTCTTTACACATAATGCTTTGTGTACATATGGATTCGATTTAGTAGTTATTAGGGTTAATGACAATAATTATAAAAGAAATAGGTTTTCAAAGTATGTGATCCAAGAATTAATACATGTTTTTATGTTATCAATTACTTTCTTTTCCTTTCTTTAAAAAAAAAAAAAAAAAAAACTAAAACAAAGAAACAAACCAGATAACAAACTCTGTACACATACCTGTCTGACATTCCTTGTGTTGTGTATGTGGTTTGCAAGAGGTGGCCTTGGTCTGAGTGACGGGCTTGCACAATACGGCTTTGTTCTTTAAAAGCCTGGAAGGCTGGGAAGATTGGGAAGACAGAAGTTTCATGGCATCTGCCTGCGTACTTTCCTAGTTAAGAACAAATTCAAAAACCAATGAGAGATTTTTCTTAATACCCACTTACTGACTATAATTGCTATCTACTGAAAGGTGGTATATATCAAGAGAAACATACTTCCCCTGAAAGAATATTTGCAATAAAGAAGTCACTTTGGAAAATATACATTAAACCCTAATTCTTCTAATCATTATCAGTTTCATTCATTGGTTTTTTTAAAAAATTCTGCCTATAGTACATTTAATCAAAACAATGAAAACAATCCTTGCTGATCAGGACAACTGGTTACTCAGAAAATTAGATCCAACCTCAGACCATATGCAAAAATATATTCTGTATCAATTAAATACCTCAAAATTAAAAAAAAAAACTTTAAAATCACTGGAGAACCTTCAAATAACCAGAACACAGAGAAAGCATCCTTAAATGAAACACAAAAAGTAAAACCAAAGTAAACAAAATTAATATATTTACCTTGAAATTTAAAAGTTTTGTAAACAAAGGCTTTATAAAACAAACTTAAAGGATAAACAGAGTGGGAGAACATATTTAAAGCATGTTTATTCATTCAGTAAGTATTTACTGAATGTTTACTTCAAGCTAGGCACACTTTTAAAAACCCTGGAAATACAGCAGAAAACAAGACAAAATCTGCATTTATGGGCCTTACATTCTAGAGGGAGACACAGAAAATAAACAAGTAAAACAAACATTAATGTATATTTCCACGTAGTCATACGTGCTATGAAGAAAAATAAAGCAGGATAAGAAAATGGAGAGTAATGGTATGGGGGAAGGGTAATTTTGGAGTAAACATCTGAGCAGAGCTCTTCTGAATTATTCATAAGAGTAAGCTATGCAAAGATCTAAGGTCGGAGGAGTTCAGGCAGAGGGAATATAGGTGCAAAAACCCTGAAGTGGGAAAAAGCTTGGCATGCTTTAGGAATATCAATAAGGACAAGGCTGAA
>NW_007793439.1:0-273 GCF_000696425.1 Galeopterus variegatus
GTGCCATTTGCTTACCTTGATGCGGGGCACCCCGGGGCCTGTGGACCGGCCTACAATCCCAATCTCCCCGCGAATCTCAGACGGGGCTGGTAGCGTGGGGAGCCCCCGGCCAGAGTCGGGAGGGCAGGGAAGAGGAGCCTGCCCAGATCGTCTCTCCGCCACACCCTGGGCGGCGGCCCCAAATAAACTCCCTCTTCCTGAGAGGCAGATTCCATCTCTGGGGGCCTCCGTTCGGAAGAGCCCCTCACTGCATTCTGGTGGGGCGCGGGGAGC
>NW_007793439.1:1173-1633 GCF_000696425.1 Galeopterus variegatus
TGGAGACCTCTCGAACTACATTGAAGTTACTAGTGAGCTCTCCTGAAGAGCCGACCCATGCAGGGGGGAGTCAAAGAGGAATTGTGTGCTGAGGGACCCTCCCCCGAGGAGTTCACTCCCGGCAGTCGGAGAGTCAGGACACCTGCTGGGCAGGGCGGGGCAGGGCACAACTTTGATGACCCAACTGAAAGTCAAGGTTTGTAGAAGACACGCCTCAGACCTGTAATGAGCACACAGAGTGGGGAGGGGCCTGGCAAAAGGAGGCGGAATCTAAGAAATAAATAAAGAAAGAAAGAACAATTACACACCCTGCGGGAACACTTCGCAAGGCTCAATAGCCCCATCTAGTGTTCACAGAGTGTGAAAACGCCCTGATAGCGAGGGGCAGAATACATACACCTTACAAGACTTGAATCAGAGGTCCAAGATTCGAGAGAAAATCCCGGCCAAAATGAACAAA
>NW_007793440.1:0-1632 GCF_000696425.1 Galeopterus variegatus
AGAGTCAAATTCACAGAGTGAAATGACTTATCTATAGGCACCCTGTCAATGTCACAATCCTTGTCCTTTTCAGGTAACCCCAAATCACTCAAGAGCTTCCAGGGCACACACCTAATCATTGGGATCAGAGGCTAGGGGGCGGCACTGAGCAGGGACTGGGGGGAGTCTTTTTATCCTTGATGGTCTTATTACTGCCTGTAAGGCACCAGCCCTGTGCTTCCTCATGCCTGACAGATCATGCTCTCAAGCTCCAGAGTTTTGAGGACATGTTTTATTAGAGTACTTTCCAGCTCGACCTAGAGAAGTCAGACATATGACCCAATATTACTGACTTTTTGGTTCCATTTCCACCGTTTATGGACCTTTTAATTTGGCCTTGGCAGTGCAATGATCTTAAGCCAGTAAACAGCTGTAGCAATAATAAATCAGTAAGAATCAATCCCCACTCCACTGATAATAGAGGGCAGTTTCCTAATGGACTTGAGTCAGGACATCAGGCTGGTAGCTACTATGCAGGAAGGAAAATGAAGGCTGCAGGTCCAGAGGTGAATGTGCCCTGCACAACAGGATAATAAGGGCCCTAAATACCAGAGCCGTGATTCTCAAACTTCAGTGAGCACCACAACCTCCCAGAAAATCTGTTAAAGCAGTTTTCCTGGCCCAACTCTGAAAGCTTTTGATCCAGTATATCTGCAGTGGGGTGTGATAATTTGCATTTCTAACAAATTCCCAGGTAATAATGACCACATAGTGGGAGCCATTCCTCTGAGGGTTAGAATTAGGGTTATAAGCTCAAAGGCACTCAACAGCTAGGCAGTAACATAAAGAACTGGTGAGGCCTGTGGCGAGCTGTAAAGTGTATCTGTGGTTTAAAAACATTCAAAACAAAAGCATTATTTTGAATACCATGCAGGAAGGCAGACATTTGGGACCCTGGCTCAGGTCTTTGCTGCCACAGTTCTGTCCAACAGCTTCCAGTGCACCCTTTGAAAAAACATAGAGATCCATATCATAATCAGCATTTTGTAACTTGGACTGAGCATTTTTTTTCCCTCTAGTCTAGTCCCTTTCTCAGAGAAGGTACAGATGATTAATTATTATGGCATTTTACTATCTAACACCCATTGGAAACAAGCTGAAATTGTCACCTGGGAAACATTGTGATTACAGCATCTTCAAAGAGTTTGCGAAGTGTCCTGAATATTCCCTGTTTTCCTCTCCAGACACATTCCCCATCCTTTACCACCCTGCTGTGCTCCCAGAGGCTCACCTCTGGGGACTGAGTGAGCTGGCCTTCCTGTTTGTGGTGGGGATTCGTTGATGAGAGGCACAGACAAAAGACTGGAGGTGGGAGGAAAGAGAGGTCACTCTCCTGGGCCATGGTTGGCAGTAGCTGTGCTCTTCTAAGGCCACAACTCCTGTTAGGTGGCCCTCTCCTAGAGCCACAGCTACTTTTTCCTTAAAGCCACTCCTTTCCCTGGTCCTTCACATCCAAGGGTGGAAACAGTTCCCTGCTTCACCATTCCTTGTTGGTTTCTCTTAGCCCTGACCAAACCTTGCAACTAGTCTCTATATTACACTCCATTCAATCACCCCCCTTTTTTTTTTTTTTTTTTTTTTTTTTTTTTTTTT
>NW_007793441.1:0-1632 GCF_000696425.1 Galeopterus variegatus
TTCTGCCAGTAAACAGCTTTGTGATCTTGGGCAGGTCACTCATCCTCTCTGAGCCTTTATTTCCTCGTCAGTAAAACGGAGCTGATATAATGTATATGAAGCCCAAACTAGCCCAGAGCATATGCACAATAAGTTATTAATAATATTTTGGACATGCTTAGTGATGTGTGCATGGCCACAGGAGCTGTTGGCTGAGTAGGAGGACACTGCTTTCCTCAGTGACAGAACATAGCACCAGGGTCCAGGCTCCAACACCGACCCCCGGGACAAGGTGAGGTGATTTCTCTCTCTGATGTTGTTTCCTCACTTTTAAAATGGAGAAAAATGCCAAATGTATCTCACAGTGTTTAAATGGCATCATTAGTAATCAGACATCAAAATCAGTCATAATGGCTCCAAAATTGTTCCTGAAAGCAGTAGGTAATAAGAATCCTCCATTCTAAAGAGAAATGCCACCTGCCGGGTGTGCTAACTGGTGGAGAAAAGCCAGAAGGGTTTGAAGAGCCCCAAGGTGTGTCCCAGGCACTTTAAGGACACAGACACAGGTGCCTGCCTCTTGTCTGGAAATGTCTAAAGGCAAAAAGCTGAGGGCAGACGGGAGAGAGAACTCAGAAAATCTCAGCAGAACAAGGTGTGTTCCCTCTGGCCCGTGCCCTGGGAAGGTAGACGACCATGCAAAGGACCTTACCCAAGAGCCAGCTACCTCCCACTGCTAGAAGAAGGAGGTGAGAAGGAAGCTGAAGGCTGCCAGCCATGTGGGGCTTGCAGAAGGGAGCCGTGCATTGGGAGACCCCATGGGGTGGCTGGCAAAAACCCCACAAGCAGTGAGCCAACACACGGGCATCTGCCACACGCAAAGGGTACCAAGGCCACATTACAAGTGCACCAGTCACATCTAGCCTCTTGCCCTCTCTTCACTTCCTCCCTGCATGCCCTCCGCGAGCAGCACGACAGGAGAGGAGGTGGCCCTGGGAGAGCAGTTGCCTTTGCCACGAGGCTTCCAGGTCCATACCAGGTGGGAGCGGTGGAAAGGGAGGAGGTTTAAGTCACCTGCTTCTTCATTTGTGAAATGGATGGAGCTAAAATGTCACTGACCTCACAGAGATGAGGACTATATGAGGTTATCTGTGTGAGGTGCTTGAACACGTCAGGAGGAAGCCCCGGGGCCCAGCTCAGAATAATAGCACAAAGGCTGGTAACTCTGGATAGCATCCTAAAGGCTCCACCCAGCTCTTCTTCCAGCTTCTCTGGCTCTCTGGAGGTCCTGTCCTGTTCAAAGATGACATCTCTGAATGAATGCAGTGATTAAATTCCAGCAGTTCCTGTTCAAAGGGTGCCCTGTCCAGGTTCACTGGCCCCATAACCACTCCCAACAGGGTAGCCCCCTGTCCTGACCTGGACCTGTCCTGGCCCAGGACATCAATGCAGCCAGAACACAGGCACTGTATACACTATGACAGTGCACAGCCTGCAGCCAGGGCCACCTGGGTTGGCCTCACCTCTCTCCAGTTCCTCCTGCCACCTGCTCCCCCACTGCTGGGACTCAACCAACTAAGCCAAGCCTCCTGGGCCCAGATAACCCCCACCCCCAACCTCTAGAAACCAATAATAGACGTGAAGATGCCATATCCA
>NW_007793442.1:0-396 GCF_000696425.1 Galeopterus variegatus
GCTGTCTAGCTGTGTTTTCTTGTATCTCATTCAGTCTCTTTAGGATTAACACTCGAAATTCCCTGTCATTTATTTTAAGGGCTTCTTGTTCTATAGGATCTATAGTTTGAGATTTATTAACTTTTGGTAGTGTATTTTCTTGGTTTTTTGCATTTCGGGTATCTCTTTTTGGGTGTTTGTTCATTTTGGCAGGGATTTTCACTCGGATCTTGGACCTCTGATTCAAGTCCCGTAGGGTGTGTTTGTTCTGCACCTCGGTATCGGGGCGTTTTCACACTCTGTGTACACTAGATGGGGCTATTGAGCCTTGCAAAGGTTTCCCGCAGGGTGTGTAATTGTTCTTTCTTTATTTATTTATTTCTGAGACTCCGCCTCCTTTTGCCAGGCCCCTCCCCA
>NW_007793442.1:1147-1632 GCF_000696425.1 Galeopterus variegatus
GGGATTTTCACTCGGATCTTGGACCTCTGATTCAAGTCCCATAAGGTGTGTGTCTTCTGCACCTCGCTATCGGGCCGTTTTCACACTCTGTGTCCACTAGATGGGGCTATTGAGCCTTGCAAAGGGTTCCCGCAGGGTGTGTAATTGTTCTTTATTTATTTATTTCTGAGACTCCGCCTCCTTTTGCCGGGCCCCTCCCCACTCTGTGTCCTCAGGACAGGGCTGAGGCGTGTCTTCTACAAACCTTGTCTTTCAGTTGAGTCATCAAAGTTGTGCCCTGCCCCGCCCTGCCCTGCAGGTGTCCCGACTGTCCGACTGCCGGGAGTGAACTCCTCAGGGGAGGGTCCCTCAGCACACATTTCCTCTTTGACTCCCCCCAGCATGGGTCGGCCCTCCAGGAGAGCTCACTAGTAGCTTCAATGTAGCTCGAGAGCTCTCTGGGCTCCCCTCTCCCCACCAGAAATCAGTTAGGGGCTCTTCCAAAC
>NW_007793443.1:0-1632 GCF_000696425.1 Galeopterus variegatus
TTTTTTTTTTACCCCAGAAAACAAATTTTGGCATCACTACAGGAATTAATACCCATTTGACCCAAAACTTTTGCATAACTCATTAACCCATATGTTTTTTTAAAAGCTTAAATCATCAAGAAAAGATCAAATTATAATCAATATATTGGAAAAAAGCAATATGCCTTGAGTTTTATACTTTCATAAAATTAGTTAAAATTAAAGGTCTGATACTAAAGGCGTTAAACCTTCGCCATTGAGAAAAGTCAACCATACACAGCAATTTACTCCCCAAGATTCGTAAACAAACAGGGTTCTACTTTTCAGTCAAATCCTTTGAAAACTGATCATCTATAATTACAGTAATCAAAATAGTTGACAGGCTAGAACTCGCTTTTTCTATGCAAAAGAAGTAACAGCATTAAAAATACATGATATAGTAAAAATAATTTCCTGCCTTATATTGTGTTAGCTCACCTGAGGTATAAGTCCATCCAAGTGCTCAGCTCGATTTCCATGAGAAGGGTGTGTAGATAACCATTCTGGCAACTCAGTATGACCACGGAAGTTATGTGCAAACTCCATCTGCTGCCAAAACGCTGAACTGGCTCTTACGTCTACACAAGCCTAAAACCAAAATTAATAAAAGCATACAAAGACCTTAGTTATGAGGATATTTTTTTAAAATTTACTTTTGTGACATTACATGTTTTAAAAACACTTTCTATCATCATTTTAATAAGAGTAGAATACGTTCATTGCTTTAAAAAGAAACCTCAATACAGTATTTACAGAAATAAGAGAACACCCACCCTTTCTCTTCATTCCTCCCCCTACACAAAATTAACAATAATCTCACTCCTCAAAGGTAATCCACTATTTTCAATATGATGGATACCAAGAACATGTATAAAGAGAAAAATCTTCCACACAAATTAAAAAAAATAAAGTTTTAAAATATAATGTTATTAAACTGCACTAAAGAAATTTTACTGCTAATCCATACCAATAGAATAATTAGAAGACTTCAAATAAACACACAGAAAAAGACAGTTATATTTTTAATGTGCACATCAATTTATTTGCTTTTCCTCAATGTATGTGAGGAAGAATAGATTTAAGTTATGCAACACTTTAAAAAGTATTGGTATTTTTTTTTTAAAAGTATATATATAGATCCTGTGTACAGGTATGCACAATTCCATCACATGCTCACATATATACCTACATACATATACTTCTTTATACATGAAACATTTCTAGAAAGCTATTTAAGAAACTGTTTATAGTAGCTACCCTAACAGTATAACTGGAGTATTTGAAGATGGAGAGGAAGCAGGGCTTTTACTTCTGAACTACATAAAAATTTATTTTTATGATAATAATTATTTTCAAATCCTCCATAACAGGACTTAATATTTTTATAAGCCTGTTCAATCTATTCACATTTCTTAATTTACTCTTTCTATAAGAAGTGACTGAAAAACAAGTTATTATATTTTGTAACTATTTTACTTTTGATCAAAACTAAGAAAAAAATTGCGGCTGACTGCTTAGCTCATTTGGTCACACTGCAGTATTGGTAACACCAAAGTCAAGGGTTCAGATCCCTGTATTGGCCAGCTGCCAAAAAAAAAAAAAAAAAAAAACCCT
>NW_007793444.1:0-361 GCF_000696425.1 Galeopterus variegatus
ATCGATTAGCTTTCTCTGATGAGTTTACTAACATCAATGAGCTTGGTCTGATGAGTTTACTTAGATCAATGAGCTTGGTCTGATGAGTTTACTTAGATCAAACATCTTGGTCTCATGAGTTATCTTAGACCAATGAGATTTTCTGATTAGTTTACTTAGATAGAACATCTTGGTCTGATTAGTTTACTTTGATCGAGGATCTCGGTCTGATGAGTTTACTTAGATCGATGTGCTTTGTCTGATGAGTGTCCTTAGATCGATGTGCTTAGTTGGATGAGTTTACTTAGATCGATGAGCTCGGTCTGATGAGTTTACTTAGATCGATGTGCTCAGTCCGATGAGTTTCCTTAGGTTGATGTGC
>NW_007793444.1:1209-1632 GCF_000696425.1 Galeopterus variegatus
ATCAATGAGCTCGGTCCCATGAGTTTACTTAGATCGATGTGCTTTGTCTGATGAGTGTACTTAGATCGATGTGCTTAGTTGGATGAGTTTACTTAGTTCGATGAGCTCGGTCTGATGAGTTTACATAGATCGATGTGCTTGGTCTGATGAGTTTACTTAGATCGATGAGCTCGGTCGGTTCAGTATACTTAGATCGATGTGATTTGTCTGATGAGTTTTCTTAGATCTATTTGATTGGTCAGATGAGTTTATTTAGATCGATGAGCTTGGTCTGATGAGTTAACTTAGATAGATGAGCTTGGTCTGCTGAGTTTACTTAGATCAATGTGTTTGGTCTGATGAGTATACTTAGATCGATTAGCTCGGTCTGATGAGTTTACATAGATCGATGTGCTTGGTCTGATGAGTTAACTTAGATCAATG
>NW_007793445.1:0-539 GCF_000696425.1 Galeopterus variegatus
CTACGTAATGATAAAAGGATTGAACCATCAAGAAGACATATCATAAATATATATGTGCCCAATGTCAGAGCAGCCAGATTTAGAAATCAAACTCTATCAGAACTAAAGAAGGAAATAGACACTAATACCATAAAAGCAAGGGACCTGAACACCCCCCTATCAATATTGGACAGATCATCTAGGCAAAGAATCAGCAAAGAAACACAAGATCTAAACAACACTCTAGACCAGTTGGACATGGCAGATGTTTACAGAACATTCCATCCAACAACCTCAGAATATTCATTCTTCTCATCAGCACATGGATCATTCTCCAGGATAGATCACATGTTAGGTCACAAATCAAGTCTCAACAAATTCAAAAAAATTGAAATTATCCCATGTACTTTTTCAGATCACAATGGATTAAAATTGGAAATCAATAGCAAATGAAATTCTGGAAACTATACAAACACATGGAAATTAAACAGCATTCTACTTAACGATACATGGGTCCAAGAAGAAATCAAGCAGGAAATTAAAAAATTTATTGAAACTAA
>NW_007793446.1:0-1632 GCF_000696425.1 Galeopterus variegatus
GAATTAAAGAATTAACCACATCTAAAGACTGTGCTTGGTTGAGAATTAAAGAATTAACCAAATTGGTTAATTGTTTTTATGTTTGAACAAAATATTTGTTTTAGTCATAGAATTACTCTTCTGGCATGATGCTGTAGAGCTGAGCTTTAGTAGACAGAACATCCTTAGTGCCTTTTAAGATGTCAGCATAATGATTTAATACACAATATTACATCTGCAATGTATATGTCAATGAGATAGAATTTCACTGCTAGCTTATTTTATTTTTTATCTGTAATCACGAGTGATCTCAATATTATATAGTCATAGACCTTTAGTCATATTTTCAGTCTATGAAAAAATAAATTATTATTCACACATTTCTAAAAATGCTGGTCTTGCTAAAGTGTTTAGTTATGATATTTGCCAAACAGATTTTCCAAGCAGTCCCTTTGTGAAGATATTTGTATATTTGTGCTACATAATAAAACAGTAATAAGTCAGTGAAAGGAGAAACAAAACCAAGTAATGGGAAAAGATGGGAAAGGAAGCTAAATTGATTTACATGAAACTGTATTTAAAGTATAAAATTACTCAGTTTGATTTTGTGCAGCAGTCTTTTGATTTTCTCATTTTCAGAAGAGAAATATATTCTTTACTGAAGACATGGTTTACATATTTTATAAAGTTACTCTGTTAAAGAGTATCACTGTGAGGGTAAATACTTCTAAGGAAGTTCTAATCTATTTCATTTATTTTAGCCTGTCTCTGTAGAGTGTCCCTCCCAGGAGTACAATGTCCTAAGAAAAGCCTAAAGATTATATTAGTAAAGGCATTCATTTTATTTGATTTTTCACGTGGTGCGCTTTAGAAGCATGAAGACTCCAAGCAGTTAGGCAGCTCATGTTTTTACTTATGTAGAGAATAAGAGTCCCCACCTGTGAATTCTTCTTTCTAAAGAAAATTAAATTTCATTTCATTAATCCATACTGGTAGGTGAGCCTGTTACCTTTAGAATATGGTCTCATTCTTCAGCATTATTGAAGAAGAGATTTTTAAAAATCTTTTTCTGCTTGTTTAACTTAGTCTTATATGCTAACATTAGCAGCTTGAATCTTCCAATACAAAAATGGCATGAAAATAGCATGATAAAATAATATGTAAAACAGTAATATGCTATCTACACACTAAGCACACTATTGACTTAGGTCTTATGTTTTTGATTTGTTATTCTGTCTTGAAGTCTCATATCTAGTTCCAAATAAAAGTTTTAAAATTATTTTCAAGTAACTTTGTTAGTGTTCTAAAATTACAAAAAATAAAATGACCCCTGAAAATTAGTACATAGAAGATAGTCAAAATCACTTATAATTCACAACCATTCATGACCACATTTTACATTTTGGTGTATATCTTTAAAGTCTTTTTTTTCCCTACAAATATACAAAAGAAGTAGAAGGTACAGACTTCAAAAGGAGACTTATTTAAAAATTTAATAAATGTCATTTGATTCACCGATGCCATGAGACAGCATACCAGAGATGTGCATGCTTTCTAAATATGCAGGAGAAAAGGAGAAATTGGTAAAGGGACACTGTATTAGTCCATTTGTGTTGCTATAACAGAAATACCTGAGACTGGGTAATTTATAAA
>NW_007793447.1:0-1632 GCF_000696425.1 Galeopterus variegatus
CTGCTGCCCCATGGAAAAAGGAGGCTTGGGGATAACACCTGATGGACTCACGATGAGAAAAGTAACTGCCCAGGACAGCCCAGAGCAGCCCTGTGGTCAGGCCGCTGGAGGGTCAGGGGACAGTCATGTCTAACTGTCCCAGCTGGACAGCCCAGGACAGCCCAGAGCAGCCCTGTGGTCAGGCCGCTGGAGGGTCAGGGGACAGTCATGTTCCTCACCTACTGGGAGATGTCACCCCACATAGACCACAGCCAGAGCCCTGGCAGGGGGACACCAGCAGCAGCGGGGAACCACTAAGGTCCTTCAGCAGCAGAGGCTCAGTGTGACTCACGTGACAGTGTATGAGTCCCAGGCCTGGCACCCATGGGCGTCAGAGCCCGTTCCAGCCTCCTCTGCTCCGATGTGAGGGAACAGGGTAGCCTCAGGTGGCTTCCGTGAGGCTCAGGGCAGCTCCTGTTCTGCCCTAACATCCCCCAAGCCCATGGGCGACATACATCCCTCCCGCTGAGCTGTGTGACGCCCCACCACGTCAGCATTTATTGCACTGAGGAGCAAACTATAGAGTAGGGAAAGAGGGACTTATCTTCTAAAAATACCTTTCAGAATGCCAACGGAAACCTCTTAGTAAAACAGACACAAGCGTAAGCGTAGTATGTGCAGGCCCAGGCAGCAGCCACAGCCCCAGGCCAGGGCCTCCCCCACCTCCACCCCACAGGCCTGACAGTCCAGGGGCTGGGCCCAACCTGACACACCAACGGACCTGGAAAGTCTCCAAAAGAAATCACTTAAGGAAAAGAAAGAAACCTCGGTCGATGAACCCCACATCCAGCCATGCCCCACAACAGGCATGCAGGACGCTAGGGAGACGCAGGCCCGCTTCCTGCAGAAGGGCCGGAAAGGGCCCGAGCCACGCGGCACACAGTGGGACCTTGCCACCCTGGCCCAGCGGAGGAGGGTACAGCACGAAGCAGGCAGGGTGGCCTCAGTGAGGCCAGGACCCCAGAGCACACCCTGGGGCGGGGCGGGGTGGAGTAGCTGGAGCAGCTGGCCAGGCATCGGGGCCCAGACTCACTTGCGTGCTTGTCAGCCAGGGCGATGAGGGTGCTGGAGATGTCCCGCCGCCTGTAGAAGCACACCACCTTGGCCTCCACGTTCCCATTGGCTGTCTGTAACAGCAAGGCAGGGCGGCTGAGGACACGCTCAGAGTGGGCCCCCACCCATCCACGGCTCCGACCAGCCGCACAACCATGTCAATCCCTCAGGGCCTCAGAGACGGGCACCTGACGGAAGGAGCAAATCCCACAGCATGTCAAAGCCCACAGCGAAGGGAGGCACCAGCACGGGGGCAACAAGGAGTCCCCAGGTATGCTCAGGAGCAGCCCCACCTCTGACCTACTGAGATAGGTCAGCTAGAGGGCCCTAGAGGGCTGCATATGGACCTGACCACGACCTACAGAGAGCAACCTGAGAGCACCAGGGACCCCGAGGAAAAGGCCCTGAGCTGGGCAGGACCTCGGCCAGCTCCTGGGGCCCCAGCACCTGCCCCTCCCACAGGTTCATGTGTGGACTGGGCCCAGCAGTTGCCACATCAGCCACTGGGGGCTCCCACCAAGATGGCCCCTGAGGAGGTGG
>NW_007793448.1:0-1631 GCF_000696425.1 Galeopterus variegatus
CAGCCTCCTCCTGTGGCTTTTGCCCCCCAGATCCTCAGAGCTGGTTCCTGTCCAGTCACCCCTGCCAAGCACCATCTGCCTCTCTCGGTTGCTGCCCGGGGTGGGGCAGGGTGGTGAGCTGCCCTGCATCCCTGAGTCCTTGCAGCTCTGTGGACCCCACACAGTCATCCCCTGGCTCCCTCTGTGGGCCTCACAGAGGGCAAGTCGTTGTGAACCACATTCCGGTGAACCGGTTGGTCTGTGGAGAATCTGGCATGGCTGTGTCTGCTGACGAATGGAGCTGCCCACACCTCTGCAGGAGCTGGCATCCCCCGCCTGAGTGCAGGGGGATGACAGGGGCATGGGGCTTCATGATGGTGCCCTGGACCTGTCCAAGGGGTGGACAGACAGAGTCCCAGCTGTGAGCGGGGCTCAGTGTGCGTCTCCTCATGCTGGTTCTGTTTCTGGACATGCCCTAGAATGTCAGGAGAGCAGCTGGACTGCCCAGGTAGCTCGAGCTCTAGTGCAGCCTGTATCTGTGTTCTGTCATTATTCACTCGGGGGGTATCTGACACACCGTCCGGAGTCCCTCAGCCCGGTCACTCCATAGCAGGACTTGGGCACAGCCATATGTCTGCAAAACAGGGTGTTGATCTCCCAGGACTTGCAGGTCCAGCCAATGCTGGGACCTCCCCTCAGCTCCAGCTCTCAGTGCCCCTTTCTGTGGGGTCTCATGACCTGAGACCTGCTCAGTTGGGGATGGGGGTTGTAAGCAGGCCGGCGGCCCAATGATGACCCCACAATCAGGCTCAGGGGCTGGAGGGTAGGAGGCCCTGGAGGAGCCACCCCAGCAGACAATGCTGCTGCCCCCAGCTTGTTGATGGGCTTGTTCCTTGTGTGGGGTGTAGACCACGGAGTCCTCAGGAGCTGAGGTGGGACAACGGCCCAGATGTCACCACGGTCTGGTATAAAGCACAGGTGCCCTCTGTGAATTATCCGGATAACTCGTGCATCTGTGCATTCAGCAGGTTTGTCAGGCCGTCCATTAGGGGCTTTAGAAGAATCAGATTAACTATCCCTGCCTGCAAGTCACCCCCATCTGAGTTCCCAAAATAAGTCCTCTATAGGAACGAGCGTCACGGAATGAGGGGCTTAATGCGTGAGCGATGAGCGTTCCTCTGTCACTTAAACCTGCTCCAAGTGACCCCCAGCTGTGTACTGAAGGCCCATTGGGTGGAAATTTGCACCACAGAGGGGCGATGGCAGGGAGGGGACAGTGCTTCATATGCACTTATGACCCCAGACCCTTTAGCAACAAGGCAAAGTTCCATGGGAACCAAGGAACCTGGCACATGCATGCGGTTTTGACTTTCTGTCCCAACGCTCCCCTGAGGCTGTGGGAGGTCACAAGGACACACACAGGCCACACCTCCTCCAGTTAAACATGCCCTCTCTAGAACTCTGGCACAAAGGCTTGCCATCACAACGCTGACTTGTTGAACGTTGCTGGATTTGCAGCAACGAGTTCAGTCCTCTCTCTGCCATTTCCTTCCAGTGCGGTTCCTTGCACACATCCTCCTCTCCATCGCCCTGAGCAGAAGATGCCAGAAGAGATTACAGTGAGAGTCCTGCCACCCTCACTCACGTGCAGA
>NW_007793449.1:0-1631 GCF_000696425.1 Galeopterus variegatus
AGGCGCGACACTGAGGGTTGCGATCCGTTGCCGGACACGAAAAAAGACAAAAAAAAAAAGGTAAATCTAATAAAGGAAAAATGAAAATGAGAATAAGACTATTAAAAGGAAATAACAGAATACAACTATCAGCAAAACAAGGAAACTAAAAAGATTTTGATTAAATAGCTAATTTTCTGGAAAAAACTAATAAATAAGCAAAAGAAACTTAAAAATCCTGAATAGGAATAGACCAACAATCATTGGAACACGTGGAGCTCATTTAGTTTTACAGACAAATCTTTAAAATTTTCAATAAAAAAATAATTTCCATGCCATAGTTTTATAGCAGACAGAAAGAAGGAAAACAGTTCTTTTACATTTGTGAAGGTGGTATGACTGTGATATTGACATGGGTTAATGAACAAAAATAAAACTACATGCCAATCTTGCTTAAATATAAAACACAACATTTCTTTTCTTTTTTTTTTTGTCCTTTTTGTCTTTTTTCGTGACCGGCAACGGATCGCAACCCTCAGTGTCGCGCCCGTACCGGACCGGGACCGGCAACGGGATCGCAACCCTCGGTGTTGCGACTGCACCTCACTCAGCTAGTGAGCCGCCGGTCTGTATGTGGGATCCGAACCCTTGGCGGGAGCGCTGCTGCGCTTCCCAAGCGGCGCACTGTAGCAGTGCGCCACCGGGCCGGCCCCTAAAACACAACATTTCTAAATACAATATCCAGTGCTGCATTAAAACCAAATAAAGATTATCACAGGAAATGCAAGAGTCACTAGTGAAATCTATTAGATTAGTGATACAGATCAATGGCTCAGTATAAAGTTAATATGATCATTTTAATAGTGGCTCAGTGTGCATTCCAATAAAATTCAAAATTCTAAATAACCTAATAAAACAATCTACTTTCTTAATATAATAAAACTTATTGATTTAACATTCAAAATTCAAAGACAGTGGTTTTCAATTTTCTTGATATTAGGACCCTTTTAGACTATTAGAAATTATTGAGATCGCCAAAGAGCTTTTGTGTATGTGAGTTTTACCTACTGGTAGTTACTGTATTAGAAATTAAAACTAAAGAGATTTAAAAAAAAATTGTTGTATTAGTTTATTTAAAAATAATAATAAACTTAATACATTTTAACATAAATAACATATTTTAATAAAAAATTATAATTTTTAACCCCGTCAACGCTGAAAATTAGTGAGACTAAGTAGTATTGTTTTATTTATTTTTTTGTCTGGCTTAGTAGAAAATAACTGAATTCTCATATCTGCTCTTGCATTCAATCGATTGCAATATCTTGGGATTGAAGAAAATCTAACCTCACACAGATGAGCTGGAGAAGGGAGAAATATTTTTAAAACTTTCAGATAATTGTGGATACTCCATTTTGATCACCAAACCTCAACAAGTGGTAGTTTATTAAAGGCTAGCTGCAATGTGGAATCTAAAACCCTACCAACAAACTTTGTGAACTCTGTTACATTAAAATCCATGCCTAATTGGCACTTTGAATGGGTTTTTCACTTTTACCTGGTTCTGTAACACACATAAGCTATTCAAAAAACATTAGTTTACTGAGTTATGTAGAGATGCCAAATGCTGAAATACTTCACTGTAAACCAGA
>NW_007793450.1:0-699 GCF_000696425.1 Galeopterus variegatus
ATGGGCACACTGTAAAGGTGAGGGTGGTGATGGACACATTGTAAAGGTGAGGGTGGTGATGGGCGCATTGTAAAGGTGAGGGTGGTGATGGGCACATTGTAAAGGTGAGGGTGGTGATGGACACATTGTAAAGGTGAGGGTGGTGATAGGCACATTTTAAAGGTGAGGGTGGTGATGGGCACATTGTAAAGGTGAGGGTCGTGATGGACACATTGTAAAGGTGAGGGTGGTGATGGGCACAGGAGCAGGCGAGTGTGGTGATGGACACATTGTAAAGGTGAGGGTGGTGATGGGCACATTGTAAAGGTGGGGGTGGTGATGGAGACATTGTAAAGGTGAGGGTGGTGATCTGCACATTGAAAAGGTGAGGATGGTGATGGACACACTGTAAAGGTGAGGGTGGTGATGGACACATTATAAAGGTGAGGGTGGTGATGGGCACAGGAGCAGGCGAGGGTGGTGATGGGCACATTGTAATGGTGAGGGTGGTGGTGGACGCATTGTAAAGGTGAGGGTGGTGATGGGCACATTGTAAAGGTGAGGGTGGTGATGGGCACACTGTAAAGGTGAGGGTGGTGATGGGCACAGGAGCAGGCGAGGGTGGTGATGGGCACATTGTAAAGGTGAGGGTGGTGATGGGCACACTGTAAAGGTGAGGGTGGTGATGGGCACAGGAGCAGGGGAGGGTGGAGATGGGCA
>NW_007793450.1:709-1631 GCF_000696425.1 Galeopterus variegatus
GACGCATTGTAAAGGTGAGGGTGGTGATGGGCACATTGTAAAGGTGAGGGTGGTGATGGGCACACTGTAAAGGTGAGGGTGGTGATGGAAACATTGTGAAGGTGAGGGTGGTGCTGGACACATTGTGAAGGTGAGGGTGGTGATGGGCGCACTGTAAAGGTGAGGGTGGTGATGGGCACACTGTAAAGGTGAGGGTGGTGATGGGCGCATTGTAAAGGTGAGGGTGGTGATGGGCACATTGTAAAGGTGAGGGTGGTGATGGACACATTGTAAATGTGAGGGTGGTGATGGACTCACTGTAAAGGTGAGGGTGGTGATGGACACATTGTAAAGGTGAGGGTGGTGATGGACTCACTGTAAAGGTGAGGGTGGTGATGGACACATTGTAAAGGTAAGAGTGGTTATGGACACATGGTAAAGGTGAGGGTGGTGATGGACTCACTGTAAAAGTGAGGGTGGTGATGGACTCACTGTACAGGTGAGGGTGGTGATGGACACATTGTAAAGGTGAGGGTGGTGATGGACACATTGTAAAGGTGAGGGTGGTGATGGACACATTGTAAAGGTGAGGGTGGTGAGGGACGCATTGTAAAGGTGAGGGTGGTGATGGACGCATTGTAATGGTCAGGGTGGTGATGGACGCATTGTAAAGGTGAGGGTGGTGATGGACGCATTGTAAAGGTGAGGGTGGTGATGGGCGCATTGTGAAGGTGAGGGTGATGATGGGCGCATTGTGAAGGTGAGGGTGGTGATGGGTGTATTGTAAAGGTGAGGCTGGTGATGGGCACATTGTAAAGGTGAGGGTGTTGATGGGCACATTGTAAAGGTGAGGGTGGTGATGGACACATTGTAAAGGTGAGGGTGGTGATGGACACATTGTAAAGGTGAGGGTGGTGATGGACACATTGTAAAGGTGAGGGGG
>NW_007793451.1:0-1631 GCF_000696425.1 Galeopterus variegatus
AAAAAAAAAATCTTAACATTCATAAGGAACAATGAAAGATCTCGAACAGCCAAAGCAATCCAGAACAAAAAATAATAAGCCAGAGGCATAGCACTACCTGACTTTATACTACAAAGCTATAGTAATCAAAACAACATGTTGCTGGCATTAAAACAAACACGCAGACCAATGGAACAGAATAGAGAACTCAGATATCATCCCATATAGCTACAGCCATCTGATCTTTGACAAAGGCACCAAGAATACACTCTGGGGAAAAGACTGCCTCTTCAATAAATGATGCAGGGAAAATTGGACATCCATATGTAGAAGAATGAAACTAGACCCATACCTCTTGCCATGTACCAAAATCAACTCAAAATGGGTTAAAGAGTTAATTATATATCCTGAAACAATAAAACTCCTAAAAGAAAATATAGGGGAAGCTTCAGGAAATAGGACCGGGCATAGACTTTATGAATATGACCCCAAAAGTACAGGCAACCAAATGAAAAATTAACAAATGAAATTATATCAAACTGAAAAGCTTCTGTACAACAAAAGAAACAATTAACAGAGCTAAAAGCAATGCTGCATTTTCTGTGGAGTCTCTAGGGGATTATTCTGTTTCAAGAATCCTATTTCAGTTTCTGGAGAGCACCCACATTTCTTGGCTGATGACTCTCTTCCTCTATCTGCAAAGTCATTAACATCAGGATCAGTCTTTATCATGCTACTATTTATCTGATTCTCTCCCTTCTGCCTCTCTCTTCCACTTACAAATACACTTGTGATTACTGTAAGTGTAACTAAATAATGCCGAAAAATCTCCCATCTCAACCATGATTACATCTGCAGCTTTAATTCTCTATTACCATGCAGGCAGGAAAAAGTTAACTCACCCTGAGTTGTGTACACCCTGAACATTATCAAGAAAGTCTTGTTTTAAGGACTGGCCCTTGGAAGGCTCCTGGGAATTCATTTCAGATCCCATAGACTGTTCTGCCTAATATGAGTGTTTTTATGTCCCAGAAACTGTGGATCACATTGCATCAATATGACCAGATAGTTTATACTGAAAATGTGATTTATGGTGAACATCTGATTCTATTTTGGGGATTTGGTATCTGAGTAGATGAGGTCATACAGATACTACATGCCTATGCAAGTGATCCCCTGAACCCCAGTAAAATCCCTGAACTCAAAGTTCAGGTGAGCTTCCCTTTTTGGCAACACTTAAAATGTGTCATTGCATATCATTGCTAAGAGAATTAAGTGTGTTCTGTGGGACTTCTCTGTGAGTGGATACATGGAAACTTGTGCTTGGTTACTTCTGAACTTTACCTCATGCTCCTTTTCCTTTTGCTGATTTTAATTTGTGTCCTTTCTCTATTATATAGACTGTAACCACCAGTATAACATTTTATGAGTCCTGTTAGTCCTACTGGAAAATCATCAAAATTAAGTGTGGTCTTGGGGACCCCAAGTATAATATGTAAATTTACATTATTGTGGGTTCTTGGGATTAGGGTATGGGCATATTTGGAGGATTGATATTTGGCCGACAACATAATATATTTGAATTATAATATTTTTAGTTTACAAATTAAGTGTAGATATTTTAAAAAATTAAAACAATGACATACTTCTGA
>NW_007793452.1:0-1631 GCF_000696425.1 Galeopterus variegatus
AAGACTTGAATTAACATACTCACTACATTGCACATTGTCCTCATTGATCTGTACATCTGCTCTCTGTTATATTATTATTATTATCCCTAATCTCTGTGCACCTTATTTTTGAGACTGATTTTTTAAATAATTTTAATCCTAGCATATATTAGTATGAATGCAATTAATTTATTACATTTATTTTAAATAATAATCAATAGATTTTCTTGGTTTTTCTATGTAGATAATCAACATCTGTAAATTTTGGCAATTCATGCTACAAATTATAAGATTTATTTATTTTTCCTTTTCCTACTGAATTCACTGTTTTGCACAATTTTAAATAGTAATACTAAAATCAGCAAAAGCAGACATTCTTAACATCCTTGTCTCATTTCTGTTATAGTTTGTAGAAATTTTTAACACAAGGGGTATTGAAGTTTATTGATTGCATATTCTGTATCTTTTAAAATTATTGTGAATTTTTTCATCCTTAGTTTGTTAATGTGCTGGCTTATATTAGTCACTTCCTTAGTGTTTAACCATCCTTGCATTCCTGAGGAAAGTTTACTTTGTTCATAGTATACCATATTTTAAGACATATCAGGATTTTTTTTCTAACACTCTTTTCTTTATGTATGATTTTAGTTCATAAATATAACAGGTTGGCATATAATTTTCATTCTTGTTTTTAAAAAAACACATAAAATTGTGTGCTAATCATTCACTTCATTTTTTAATACCTTGGTATTTAGAGGCGTTAATCATATTCAGTTCATGTTCCATTATTATCACTATTCTGTATTTTATTATTATTGTTATTAATTTTATTACTACTCCTATATCCATTTCTCTTTTATTAGTGAGTGTTAGGCTAAATTGCTATAACAAAGAGACCCCCACATCATGTAGCTGTAACAAGATAGAGCGATTATTTTAGTTGCCATCTATGGGTTATGGCTGCTTTCAGCCTCACGTCTGCCTTTCAGTCCAGAGGAAGGGTGTTATGATAGCACTGAAATATCCCTTTGACATGGTGATTTCCCTTTCTTTGTGTATATACCCAGTCGTGAGATTGCTAGATCATATGGTGGTTCTATCTGGCGTTGTTGAGAAACCTCCATACTGTTTTCCATAATGGCTGCACTAATGTACATCCCACCAACAGTGTAGGAAAGTTCCCTTTTCTCCACATACTCATCAACATTTGTTATTCTCTGTCTTTTTGATAAAGCCAGTCTAACTGGGGTGAGATGATATCTCAGTTTGGTTTTGGTTTGCATTTCCCTGATGCTTAATGATGTTGAGCATTTTTTCATGTGTCTGACTGCCATTTGTATATTTTCCTTTGAGAAATGCCTATTCTGCTCATTTGCCCAGTTTTTAATTGGGTTACTTGTGTTTTTACTGTTGTTTGAATTCCTTGTATGTTCTGGATATTAATCCCTTGTCAGACACATGGATTGCAAATATTTTCTTGCATTCTGTAGGTTGTTCTTTTGCTGTTAATTATTTGCTTTGCTGTGTAGAAGCTTTTTAGTTTAATACAATCCCATTGTTTATTTTTCCTTTCATTGCTTATGCTTTTGTGGTCTTTTTCATAAAGTCTTTGCCCAGTCCTACATCCTGAATTGTTTCCCATATTTTTTTTT
>NW_007793452.1:6144-6345 GCF_000696425.1 Galeopterus variegatus
TTTAGGGTAAGGATAGCTTTGAATTTGGAAAGGATGTCCTGCCCCAGTGGGGCATTGAGGCAACATTAAAAATCTGTGTGTGAATTGGACATTAGGTAAGTTGCAAGAGAGGGGTTGAGTGATTTGTGGGAAATGTTCTAATACTGTAACTCCTATGATTGTGATAAAGGATGGGGCTGTGGGCTCCAAGTATTCAGGAAG
>NW_007793453.1:0-560 GCF_000696425.1 Galeopterus variegatus
GAGGGGGGGAGGTTTTGGTAATGGGCCACAATAATCAACCACATTGTATATCGACAAAATAAAATTTAAAAAAAAAAAGAAAAAAAAAAAAGACTTGCTGGTTAACTGTGATTAAAACTCAGTTTTTCTATTGGAACACTGTTTTACTATGTTATCAACAAACTGTGCCTTTTTTCTTTAATCTGACCCGGACTGTCCTGCTTTACTCTCTGACCTTACTACTGAACCAGACCAAGAATCTCTCTTCAAGCCTTGCCTCCCTTCTTGACTGTCTGCTGAGGTTGTTCTCTCTCGTTTTTTAATTTTCTGTTTTTCTGCCTGTCTCATTTGAACTAAAGGCATGTAGATATTATTCTGTACTCAGCTGTTATCATTGGGCTTCATTTTAAAACTCCTACCGTCCCTCCTTTTGAAAATATGTGAATGTGGTTAAAAACCAGTCAGATACTACCCAAGAGATTATAATGAAAAGCCAAATTCTGTCCCACCCTTTATATCCCTAGTCTTGCTTATTGTGTACCAGGCTTTTTACACGTGTAAACACCTATGAATTAATTCAT
>NW_007793454.1:0-1631 GCF_000696425.1 Galeopterus variegatus
CTACAGTGTTCACTGAGGGCTCAGCGAAGAGTAGATGCCCATAAGCATTAGCTTTCTCTAAAGTATTTGGCTGAAAGTTAGGAATAATGAAGATAATAGCATTTGTATTTCAGATAAAGAGTGAATGCTCGTTAAATATAATTATATCCTGAGGATATACTTATGCTAAATAAGTATTCATTGTTTATCAGAAATTCAAATTGAACTGGATATTTCATATTTTATTTGGAAGCCCTATTCCCATCAAACTTATAATAAATCCAAACTCCTTACCCTTGTGGGCTTGCTATTCCCTGTCTGCCTTCCAGATCATTATCTGCCCTCCTGTACAATTCTATGTGTATCATTTCACCCTGGCTCCCTTGTCCTCGGACTTCTAGTTGGGTTCAGGAAATGGGAGGTGCTGGCAGACGGTCCTAAGGGAGGGAAAGACGTCAGCATGTTTATTCCCAGCCTTCTGGGCTACTGTTTGGTGGCAGCCACTTTTCTTACATGCAGCTGCAGCTCCTGTCTGCTTGGGTGGTGCCTCTCTCATGGCTACAACAGCTTGCACTGTCGCTAGTCTCTGGGGTCATCCCATCCTTACTTTAACTTAACTTAGTACCTACCTCTGTATCTTCGTTAAACTCTATGTATTCATTTATTTATTCCAGAACACGTTTATTTGGCATTTGGAATGAAATGGTTCTCACAGCATCTTAAGAAAAGAATTAGTGCACCAACAAACCAAACCAAACCCAAACTAAAAACCCTCACTAAAAGGAAAACCTAAAAACAGGCATTGAGACAATGTGTAGTATCAAAGTCTACCTCCACAAGGCAGGGCAGAGGGCAGCTGAGCTCTGAACCTCTCTTTATTCTCCCTTTGAAACTATGATCTCTTTGCCGCCAGGACCCTTATTGATCTGCCCTGGGTGACAAAGCCTGCCTGAGCTGGCCTCTCGGACCTTCTCATGCTGGCCTCTCCCTCACTTGCTGTTCCCTGGCCACATGGGCTCGTATTCCTCAGACTCACTCGGCGAATGCCCCTACTATTCCCACTTCCTGGAGGACTCTTCCTTCAAGTCCTGGCATGGCCTGCTTCCTCATATTATTTGGGCATCAGCTGAAATATCACCTCCTCCGAGAAGCCTTCCCTGACCCCTCTACCTAATATTGTCCCCATCCCACCTCATTTCACTCTATCACAGGGGTTGGCAAACTACAGCCCACAGACCAGATCTGGCCTGCTCCTATTCTCATGAATAGAGTTTTATAGGAACTTTGCCGCACTCATTTGTTTATGTATTGTCTATGGCTGCTTTTGCTACAATGGCAGGTTTGAGTAGTTGAGACAGAGACTGTGTGGTCTTCAAAGCCTGAAATATTTACTATCTGGCCCTTTAAATAAAATGTTTGCTGATTCCTGATCTATTATATTAAATTGTTTTATTGTCTGTATAAATATCTTTATCTGTATCCATTACTATCATACATACGTATTTATACATTTAATGGATTGTTTTATTATCTGTATAAATACCTTTATCAATATCCATTACTATCTTACATACGTATTTATACATTTATATTTGCTTATTTGCTGGTGCATTTCATGTCATCCCCACAAGAATGTGTACTCCATGTAAGGG
>NW_007793455.1:0-1631 GCF_000696425.1 Galeopterus variegatus
TTATAGTTGTAAATTGGTTGATTTGTGGGAGAGAGTGACGCTGGGGACCGTCTATTCTGCCTTCTTGACCAGAAGCTTGCAAAATGCTTTTTGCTTAAATAATGCAGACATTATTTATTCGTTTTGGTGTGTTTTAGAAATTTATCATTATAGGCTGAATAAACCCAGTGACATCCATTTGAAGACCTAAGTAATAATGATGTTTAATTCTGAACAAATGTGCTAAGAAAAGAGACTACACAATAGGTTAGGGAATCTAACCCACAATTAAAATTTATCTATCTCTTCTTGTTTGAAAAGCCTCTAAGTAAATGGTATTTCAGCAAAGAAAGGAGAATTTTCCCACATGCTCCCAGAAAAGGAAACGTTTTGACAAATAGGAGGGTATAATCAAGCTGACTTTGTGTGACTTGGTCCCAGCCAGAGTGGCCTAGAATGGATTTTCAAAGGGATATCTGCTTTCCTGCTCTTTGGTATCATTTAGTAGCTCCTACAGTCTCCTGCTGTGGTAGGTAAGGTTGCACTGACAGTCAGCAGTTGTGAGATATGCACCGTCTCTTAAATATTATGTTTCTATTGGTTCAGGTTTTATTGTCACCTCAGACTTGCCTTGTTGAAGGCTTGACTTACATTGGCTGCTCTTAGGTCTTTCAGATAAGAATGTGGAAAAATAAGTAGTGTTTGCTCTTTGGAGAATATGTGTTATATATCTATGTCTCTAAGTTGATATACTAGGTAATATTTGATGAAGTTATACAAACGGTTGTATTTTACAATCAATTCTGTGTTCTTATAATCATACACAATACAAGTACATGTTTATACACATGTATATATGTACAAAATTCTGTTTTTAAGTAGCGTAAGGAAAACTAGATATCATTTTATTATAAGATTCAGAAAATTACCTTTCAAGAAACTTAATTTGACAGTTCATCTTTGAGGTACTTGGAAGCAGAGTTTTGTTTGTTTCTTTGTTTTTTAAAAGATGACGGGTAAGGTGATCTTAACCCTTGACTTGGTGTTGTCAGCAGCACAGTCTCCCGAGTGAGCCATGGGCCGGCCCCTAATGCACAGTTATTTTAAATACTATAAGATTGGTTTCTTTGTAGTGCTAGGACCAACATTATGTTTGGCTGCTGAACCTTTCTTTTCTTCCTTTCTTTTAATTTGCATCCTGCTTATCTGCCATGTCTTGGGTGCTAGGACTGAGCCTGTCACAGACTTTGCGTGTGGTTTGGCAGAGTCACTGCTTCCCCAGTGAGATGAGTGTTGTACACAGCATATATCCCAAGGAAGTGCAGAGCTCCCTGAGCTGTCCGTCACATGGTGGGCAGCGCCCGCTGGAATCCCCAGAGCTCTTTTCCAGCCCAGCCAGGCTGGCAGATAGCTCACTGCAGTGGGAAGCGTGGCTGCAGGCTCTGCAGCAGTGCCTCAGCTTCAATCAGGTCAGTGGGGCCCGATCACGGACGAGAAAGGGCAGTGTCTGTACATTAATAAAGTACTGACTTTTATAGCGACTTCCTTTTTGTTTTTGTTTCTTGTAAATTAAGTTCCCTGTAATAAGTGGTGTCACTTTCACTCAACATTTCATTGCATGTGGCCTGGGAATATGGCCTGCACCAGGCTGT
>NW_007793456.1:0-1631 GCF_000696425.1 Galeopterus variegatus
TTCCTGTTCTTAAAGGAAAAGCTGTCAGCTTTTCCTCATTCAAAATAATATTTACAGTAGGATTTTAATTTATAGCTTTAATTACATTGAGATACTTTCAATCTATACCTAATTTACAGAGAGTCTTTATCATGAATAAGTGTTAAATTTTATCCAATGTTTTTTTTAGCATTGACAGAAATGATTACATGGTCCTTGTGTTTGGTTTTATTGATATACAGTATCACATTTATTAATTAGTATATATTGAACCAACCTTGCATCCCTGGGATGAATGCCACTTGATCATTGTGTATAATTTTGCATATGTGTTGCTGTATGCTGTGAGCTAGTATTTTACTGAGGATTTTTGCATCTATGTTCATCAAGGATATTGGCCTATACTTTTTTTTAGTTTTACCTTTATCTGGTTTTGGTATCAGGGTGATATTTTCTTCATAGAATGAGTTGGGGAGAATCACCTCTGTTTCAATCTTTTGGCATAATTTGTAGAGAACTGGTGTCAATTCCTCTTTGAATGTTTGGTAGAATTCTGCTCTGAATCCATCTGGTCCTGGGCTTTTCTTTGTTGGGGGCTTTCTGATAACAGCTTCTATCTCTTTTATTGTTATTTCTCTGTTCAGATTTTCTACATCTTCTTGGCTGAGTTGTAGTAGTTTGTCTGTGTTCAGAAATTTATCCATTTCCACCAGATTTTCAAATTTGTGGGCATATACTTGTTTATAGTAGTCTTGAATGATTCCTTGTATTTCAGAGGTATCAGCTGTAATATCATCTTTTTCATTTCTAATTTTTGTTATCTTCTCTCTTCTTTTTTTAGTTAGTGATGCTAATGGTTTGCCAATATTATTTATATATTCAAAAAAACAACTTTTTGATTCATTGATCTTCTGTATCATTTTTTGGTTTTCAATTTCATTAAGTTCCGCTTTGATCTTAATGATTTCTTTCTGTCTGCTACCTTTGGGTTTGGATTGTTCTTGTTTTTCTAGTTCTTTAAGGTGAAGTATTAGGTTGTATACTTGCCATGTTTCCAGTCTTCTCAAGTAAGCATTTAATGTGGTAAACTTCCCCCTTAGTACTCCTTTTGCAGTATCCCACAGGTTTTGGTATGATGTATCTTTGTTTTCATTAGTTTCAATAAATTTTTTGAGTTCCTGTTTGATTTCTTCTTGGACCCATATGCCATTGAGTAGAATGCTGTTTAATTTCCATGTGTTTGTATAGTTTCCAGAATTTCGTTTGTTATTGATTTGTAGTTTTAATCCATCATGGTCTGAGAAAATACATGGGATAATTCCAATTCTTTTGAATGTGTTGAGATTTGATTTGTGACCTAATATGTGATCTATCCTGGAGAATGATCCATGTGCTGCTTAGAAGAATGAATATTCTGAGGCTGTTGAACTGAATGTTCTGTAGATATCTGCCAAGTCCAATTGGTCTGAAGTATTGTTTAGATCTTGTGTTTCTTTGCTGTTTCTTTGCCTAGATTAAATTTCCAATATTGATATTGGGGGGGTTCTGGTCCCCTGCTATTATGGTATTAGTGTCTATTTCCTTCTTTAGATCTAATAGAGTTTTCTTTATAAATCTGGCTGCTCAGACATTAGGTGTGTATATATTTATGA
>NW_007793457.1:0-1631 GCF_000696425.1 Galeopterus variegatus
CACAAGGACAATATGATCATCTCTATAGATGCTGAAAAAGCATTTGATAAAATTCAACACTTGTTCATGATGAAGACTCTCTACACGTTAAGCATAGATGGAAAGTATCTCAACATTATTAAAGCCATATATGATAAACCCACTGCCAAACCATACTGAATGGGGAAGAGCTGAAAACTTTTCCTTTAAGAACAGGATCTAGATAAGGATGCCAACTCTCACCACTCCTATTCAACACAGTGTTGGAAGTACTAGCCAGAGCAATCAGAGAAGAGAAGGAGATAAAGGGCATCCAGATTGGAAAAGATAAAGTCAAACTGTCACTGTTTGCAGATGACATGAACCTATATATCAAACAGCCTAAAGCCCCTACAAAAAAACTCTTGGAGTTGACAAATGATTTCAGCAAAGTAGCAGGATACAAAATCAACACACGAAAATCAGTAGCATTTCTATTGTCCAATAGTGAACATGCCGAAAGAGAAATCAAGAAAGCTTGCCCATTTACAATAGCCACCAAAAAAATAAAATACTTAGGAATTGAGTTAACCAAGGATATGAAAAATCTCTATAATGAGAACTACAAACCACTGCTGACAGACATAAAAGAGGACATAAGAAGATAGAAAGATATCCCATGATTTTGGATTGGAAGAATAAACATTGTGAAAATGTCCATACTACCCAAAGTGATCTACAAATTCAATGCAATCCCCATCAAAATTCCAATGACATTTTTCTCAGAAATGGAAAAAAAAAAATATCCAGACATTTATATGGAATAACAAAAGACCACAAATAGCCAAAGCAATTCTGAGCAAAAAACTAAAGCTGGAGGCATAGCATGACCTGACTTTAAACTATACTACAAAGCTATAATAACCCAAACCACATGGTACTGGCATAAAAACAGACACACTGATCAATGGAATAAAATAGAGAATTCAGAAATCAACCCACAAGCCTACAGCCATCTGATCTTTGAAAAAGGCACCATGCCTATACACTGGGGAAGAGACTGCCTCTTCAGCAAATGGTGCTGGGATAACTGGATATCCATATGCAGGAGAGTGACACTAGACTAATACCTCTCACCATATACTAAAATCAACTCAAAAGAATTAAATATATACCCTGAAATAATAAAACTTCTTAAAGAAAACATAGGAGAAACACTTTAGGAAGTAGGACTTGGCACAGACTTCATGAATACAACCCCCAAAGCATGGGAAACCAGAGGAAAAATAAACAAATGGTATTATATCAAACTAAAAAGCTTCTGCACAGCAAAAGAAACAATTAACAGAGTTAAAAGACAACCAACAGAGTGGGAGAAAATATTTGCAAAATAGACATCTGACAAAGGATTAATATCCAGAATATACAAGGAACTTAAACAACTTTACAAGAAAAAAACAAGCAACCCAATAAAAAAATGGGCAAAAGAGCTAAGTAGGCAATTCTCTAAGGAAGATACAACTTTACAAAAAAAACCAAGTAACCCAATTAAAAAATGGGCAAAATGGCTAAATAGACATTTTTCAAAGCAACATCTACGAATGGCCAACACACATATGAAAAAATGCTCAACATCACTCAGCATTTGGGAAATGCAAATCAAAACCGCACTG
>NW_007793458.1:0-389 GCF_000696425.1 Galeopterus variegatus
TCAAATTTGTTGGCATATAGTTGTTTATGGTAGTCTCGAATGATTCCTTGTATTTCAGATGCATCAATTGTAACATCACCTTTCTCATTTCTAACTTTTGTTATTTGGATCTTCTCTCTTTTTTTAGTTAGCCATGTTAATGGTTTGTCGATTTTATTTATCTTTTCAAAAAACCAACTTTTTGATTCATTGATCTTCTGTATCATTTTTGGGGTTTCAATTTCATTAAGTTCTGCTCTGATCTTAATGATTTCTTTCAGTCTGCTAACTTTGGGTTTGGATTGTTCTTGTTTTTCTAGTTCGTTAAGGGGAGGTGTTAGGTTGTTCCCTTGCCATCTTTCCATTCTTCTGAAGTAAGCATTTAATGCGATAAATTTCCCCCTTAGTAC
>NW_007793458.1:1389-1630 GCF_000696425.1 Galeopterus variegatus
CACAGGTTTTGGTATGATGTATCATTATTTTCAATAAATTTTTTGATTTCCTGTTTGATTTCTTCTTGGACCCATATGTCATTAAGTAGAATGCTGTTTAATTTCCATGTGCTTGTATAGTTTCCAGAATTTCGCTTTTTATTCTTTTCTAATTTTAATCCATTGTCGTCTGAAAAAATGCATGGGATAATTCCAATTTTTTTGAATTTCTTGAGACTTGATTTGTGACCTAACATGTGAT
>NW_007793459.1:0-1630 GCF_000696425.1 Galeopterus variegatus
ATATATATATATATATATATATATGTATATGAAACCAGCAAAGTGCAAGGAATGGAATGTGGGAGGAGTCCAAGACAACTCTAGTTTAGGGAGTAGGAGAATAATAAGGGTGCTAATGACAGAAATAAGCAAAACGGAACTTGGAAATGAAAACATGAAATAAAGGATCATCTCCCTAAAGAACATGTCATCAGGAAGTCTTCGATTAGGTGTCAGATTGAAGGTTCAAAGAAGGTATATAAAATAACCAGAGGCCAGTTCCCTTGCTCCTTAAGGTGCTTGCAATTTAAACTCTGAGCAGCAATGTATCCATAAATCTAAAATGTGGTTAAAGTATCATTGAAACTGAAAGGACCCAGTAAACCAGGGATCAAGTGACATGAGTCCAAATGGCTTCTAAGAGGTAGCTTACAGCTGCATTGGAAGAGGACAAGATTGGCAGGTAAGATATAATCTGAGCAACAGAATAGACAAATCTAAAAAACAGAAAGATTAGTGGTTGCCTGTGGCTGGGGTGGATGGGAAGAATGTGGGAGGTGGGGTGATTGCTTAAGGATAGGGTTTTCTTTTCAGGGCAAAAATGTTCTGAAGTTGATTGTGGTGATGGCTGCACAACTGTGAATATACTAAAAACCACTGAATTGTACATTTTAAATGAGTGAATTGTATCGTTAATGAATTACATCTCAAAGCTGTTACCAAGAAAAAGGAGAAAAGGTAATCTGGGCAAAAATTCAAAGACAAACTGGCAAGTTACGTGGTATGAAATTTGCTAGTTGGTGGTAGTGGGTGGGGGGCATGGGTAGTGAGAGAAGACCCTGGAGAAGCCATGGGAACAGCGATAAAGATGGAAACAAAGTCACCCAATAATTTGTTCATCTTTCTTATTGTGGGACACCATTGAATGTTTAATACTATAAGCTGCAAGGGAAATCAGGAAGGGACAAGTGGAAGGGAGCCTCCCAGAAGGGCAAGTGGTTTGGGGTCATGGGAAGTGCACAGCTTTTGAACACGATGTTCAACTAAGATAGCAGAGAAAGAAAGCAAGATTAACACGGGAAAAAGACGAAGTAGAGAAAGAGGAAAAGGAATGTTAAGTGTGAAGAAGAGAAAGGAGAAGGAAAAGCAGAAAGGAGTGACTTTGCTTACCCCACTGCCCTTTTTTTTTTGTCGGCTGGCCGGTAAGGTCTTGCCCTTCTTAATAAATTGAGACTCTAGCCACCATGTCATTCTTGAAGAATTGCACGGGCTCCCCAGGTTGTCTCTAGATTGGTCACACCCATTTATCAAGTACTGTGGACCTTTATGTAACACCAAGGTCAAGGGTTCAGATCCCCACATAGGCCAGCCAGCTGCCCTCACCAAAAATTAGGGAAGGGTAATAGGGGGTGAATAGTGTTTATGCTTGTCCTAATAATAATTCTTACTTATTGAACATTTACTATGTGTTAGGCACTGTTGTAAGAGCTTTATGTATATACATTCATTTAATCTTCTCAACAACCCTAAAAGTACTATTAATCATTGCAACTTAAGATAAGAAAATTAGGGCCGGCCCGTGGCTCACTCGGTAGAGTGTGGTGCTGATAACACCAATGCCACGGGTTCGGATCCCTACATAGGGATGGCC
>NW_007793460.1:0-1630 GCF_000696425.1 Galeopterus variegatus
CTATATCTGCATTTTTAATAAGCATCTTTGATGATTCTGCTAGAGGCAGTGGCAGACCCTGAAAAATGAGAACTAGTTGAGTTCCTCCTCCCTGGCCACAGTTTGGGAAGCAACACTTCTGTGAGCAGCTGGAAGAGGCAGGAGCTCTGACCCAATGCTTGCTACACTGACCCTGTCCTAAGAGTCACCTGAGGCACGAGTTGAACATACAGATGTGCTTCCCTCCCTGAACACTGGGCCCCGAGGACAGTCAATGAGTCACGTGGGGAGCTTTCTGGAATCAAATGTATCCTAAGCTTTCTCTTTTGGTCCCCAAGGCAACTGGTCAACCTGTCCTCTCTTCCCAGGCAACTTTATCAACATCCTCCCCCTTACAAAGAAACAAATTTTCACCTCCCCCACACTAGCTCTCCAGCTGTCTCTAAAACAAGCATTTGTGTGTTTTAAGAGTTTTAGATGCTAACAAGAAAACTAACAGGAATTACCAAAATAAAACAAGCATAGGGAAAGTTAAATGTTATAAATACTCACAACTGCTCGTTCTTTCTTTCATTTCTTTATTTTATTAATTTCTTCATGAAGTACTCACTGAGCACCTGGTCTAATCCCAGGCACTAGGCAGTTCACAGCCGTGAGCACCACGAACAAGCCCCTGCTCCCAAGCAGCTTACATTCCAGTGTGGAAGGAAAGCCACAGAGAAGAGAATAAGCATCCTAATCAGATAGCATGATAAGACATTCTAACACAGTGTAATAACCTGGCAAGGATGAGAGAAGATGGGCTGCAAGGAAGGCAGGGGAGTTTCTGAGCTAAGAACCAAAAGATAGGGAACATGACTACAGGGGCGAGCAAGGGACAGGAACCTAGACACAGAGAAAGTGGGCCTCTTGCAAGAAGAGAGAGGCAGCAGCCAGTGGTCCCACTGCACAGCCAGGAGGGGGAGAGCGAGTTGGAAGGGGTGACTGAGGCCCAGATCTTAAAGGGCAAGGTCTTGTGGGTGTTATCATAAGTACAATGGGAGGCCCTGGGATCCTTTAAAACAAGGCATCAGCTAACAGCTGCTGACCTGAACTGGGTGCCATCTGTGTGCCAGGGACAGTCTGCAGCACTCTCCATACATTCACTCATTTTATCTCTCCAGCAACTCCATGACGTAAGAACAAATGTGGACCTTATGCCACAGGTGAGGAACCTGAGTCAAGCAGGCAATCAGTGGCAGAGTCAGAGCGCAAAGCTGGGCCGTCTAGCTGCAGGCCGTGGCTGTGGAGGTGAGCAAGGGCCAGACCCGCAGGGCTTGAAAGTCAAGGTAAAGGGTTTGGACGTTATTCCAATGAAAAGCCATTGGATGGGGATGAGACTTCCTGACTCCTTCGCTTAGAACTGAGCTAATAAAGGACACAACTTCTGGGAAAAGTACACCAAACCCTGGCTGAGTTGGCTGCTAAACCAAACTACTGCCACTTTCGCCACACACAGATGTCTAATCCAGCCCTGCCTGCATCCTAAGGGATTCTCTAGCCCTTCCAAAATGGGATGCCTCCTTCTCTGTAGGTCAGGGTTCTCACAGTGGGGCTGTGGACCAGCAGTATCACCTGGGATCTTGTTAGAAATGCAAATTCTGGGCCGGCC
>NW_007793461.1:0-1630 GCF_000696425.1 Galeopterus variegatus
CTGCCTAGTATGTCTGTGAATTCTTGAAAGTTTAGTAGTATTCTTAAATTTTCCTCAGGGAAACTCTGGGAACCTGTTTCCTTAATCCAGTCACTGACTTGTAACATGTTGATCCAGGTATCAAGCTCTTTTTGGACAATCCATCCTAAATCCACACACACATAAAGCCTTACATAGTTTATATTGAATGTAGCAACATTTACTAAAATTCAGGAAAGAAAGGCATCAAGATTAAGGAAGACAATAGACTTCTTTTTAAACATGTGCATAACACTGACTTTTTGTCTCCACTACAGGACATATCTTGTCAGCCCTTCATTTGCGAACATTCTTCTGCTACTTCCTTCTTCCTGCTGTTTTACTATCTTTTCTATCTCTTTCTGCAAAGAATTGTAAAATGTATTTTTTCTCCATTTGACTTGCATGTCAGTTTAGCCATTCTTTTTTATTGTCTTGACTGTTACATCTATTAAAATCCTCAAGTCTTTTCTCTTATATTAGTTTCATGGGCTTGTCATAACAAATTACTACACACTTGATGGCTTTAAAATAACATAAGTTTATTCTCTCAAAGTTCTGGAGACCAGAAATCGGAAATTAAGGTTATGCTCAAAGGGGTATTCCTGCCTTGCCTCTCTAGCTTCTGGTGGCTTTTAGACATTCATTGCCTTGTTGCTGGGAAAATTCAGTCTCTGCTTCTGCCTTTGTATTGTGTTCTCTTCTCCTGTGTTTTCTTCATTTCTATCTTTTATAAAGACATTCGTCGCTGGATTTAAGGCACAAATGAGTAATCCAGGATGACCTAAAGATCTTTAACTTAATTTCATCTACAGAGATCCTTTCTCAAATAAAGTTACATTCATAGGTTCAGAGGGTTAGGACATAGGCATGTTTTCCTGGGGTAGGGATGGGGCACTACTTAACCTAGTACACCCCCTGTTCAAAGTAAATATTCAAAGGACTGCTTCAAAGATTATTTCTTCCCTAAGAAGATTCATATTATATATATACATATATATATATATATTTTTTTTTTTCCTTAAAAATGTTCAGGTGAGTGAAATCAGGGAATGTTTTGAAGACTGTCTATGATTAGGGAAAATGTGTAAATATAGAAGTAACCATAAAAGTTCTTACAGAATTTTATTGTTATTCATTATTGCCAAAAAGTTGTTTGCAATTTTGACTTTCATATTCACTTCAAATTTTAATAGTAAATACTTTTTAATAGTATATTAGATTCTTATCAATTACGTATTTTTAAAATATTTGTTTCAATCTATGTCTTTTCATTATCTGAAGAGAATCACACTGCCCTACCTGTTAATGAACTCAGGTTAATGTGAGAGTCTGAACAGCAAAGGGAAGATTTAAAAAATCCATTTAAATTGTGCCTAGGTGGTTGTTTACTTTCCTCTGGGTAAATAGAGAAAGGGAGTTTATTATGACAATGGGGTGGTAAGTCCTGTGGCCCCAACCAAGGATATAGTTGTGTCTCAGGAGTTCTCAATGTTTAAATAAATGGGGTCAGGGATGAAGAGCTTTGCTATTGGATATATTGCTTTGAGTGAGTATAAACAGTAGCATTTGGTTTCGTTAGCTGGTGAAAAATTGAATTAATCTTGTCTAA
>NW_007793462.1:0-1630 GCF_000696425.1 Galeopterus variegatus
CTTAGTCTGTTTATGTTGCTATAACCGAAACACCTGAGACTGGGTAATTTATAAAGAACAGAGGTTTATTTGGCTTACAATTCTGGGAGAGCTGCATCTGGCATGGGCCTCAGGCTGCTTCTACTCATGGCAGAAAGCAGCAGGCAGCCAGCAGGTATGAGCAGATCACATCAAAACAAGAGAGAGAGAGTGGAGGTGCCAGGGTCTTTTATACAACCAGCTCTCATGGGAACTAATAGAGCAAGATCTCATTCAGGCCTCCCACCCCCAAGGAGAGCATTAATCCATTCATGGGAGATCCACCACCGTGACTCAAATCCCAACAGCACATTAGGGAACATGTTTCCACATGAGCTTTGATGGGGACAAAACATACAAACTCTATCACCCCACACCAAAGAACGTGACCTTAATTGGAAATAGGGTCAGTACAGATTTAATTAAGATGGGTACTGCTGGAGTGAAGTGGGCCATTAATATAATATGACTATTGTCTTTATAAAAGGGAAATTTGGAGATAGACACACATGTAGGGAGCATACCACATGAAGATGAAGGCAGAGATCAAGGTGATCAAGCACAAGCCAAGGAACACCAAAGATTCTGGCAAACCACTGGAACCTGGGATACAATCATGGAACAGATTCCTCCTCACAGCTCTCACAAGGAACCAACACTGCCAACACCTTATCTCAGAATTCTAACCTCCATAACTGTGAGAAAATAAATTTCTGTTGTTTAGTACTCCTGGTTTGTAGTACTTAATTATGGCAGCAAGGGAAACTAATACACCATGATGTTTAAGTCTAAGGATTAATTCTGAAATAACAGTAAAAGAAATATTTATTTCATGTAATACACAGAAAATTTAGCCTGTACACATATTGCAAACTGTTTGCATTTTAGCCAAATCCACAAACCATAAAATATTTTAAAGAGATTTCTGAAGAAATAAAAAGCACTCCTCCCTTCTTTATAGGCTGTAGGAGAGAATGGAAACTAGGGGTCCACATAACACATTTTAACCCCCAGAATATTTAACTTCCATTTGAATGCCTTTAATTGGGAAGTATATATTTCAGTTGTTCACAGAACCCACATCTTTCTATGGCTTTATCTTCTGCAATTTTATACATATTTATGTATATAATCTCTTGGTGCATAGCAGGTAACTGGGTTTATTGCCTTGGATCTGAATGGCTTTATCTAAGGATACTTCATATGAAGTATCAATTAAAAGTTTTCATCTATGCCGTATGATTTCACTGAGGGACATTGCTTAATCCTCAGCTATTTCTGAGGACATTGCCCAGTCTGTGATTCAGTGAAAATGGTTAAAAAATTTTATTTCTTTATACAAGCTAGTGGAAAAGGACAATCTTCTATCTAATCATAGATTCCCTTTTAAAAATTCATTTCATTACACAATGTATATGTATATCAAGTTATCTCATTGTACACCTTGAAAATATATAATCTTGATTTGTCAATTAAATATTTTAAAATAAAAGTAAAATAATTAAAAACTCATTCAGATATTTTTCAAACTTTATGTGTTATTTTATGAATCTTAAAATCCTTTTTATATTAATGTGAAGTACATATGGAAAACAAGGAAATAATAGCATAA
>NW_007793463.1:0-1630 GCF_000696425.1 Galeopterus variegatus
TGTAGCTGGCATGCTGCACAAGCGCGATGTGTGGATTGTGATCATAACACAACTTGTTTCTCCCCTCCTACTGCTTCCTTAAACTTTCTTCAGTGGGGAATAATCTTCCCCTAATCCTGGTTGAAGCTACTCAACCTATGTAGAAATACTCACTCATAGGTAATAGATAATCCTAGAGTTGCTTTAAGTCATAACCAGAGATTTGCTTGACTATTGGAACGCCCAGGTTAGTGTTAGCCAAACTCCAAACCTGCCTGATGTTTTTCCTGCCTTCTTTCCCAGATAGGCCTGTTTATTGTGGAAGCCTCAGTGGGGAAGGGATGTGGCCCTCCAACTCTCCACCCTCTCCCTGGTCCCGGTCTTCACTTCCTGTCCTGGGTAGCAGAAGCTCAGGAAGGGCAGGAAGACACGGGAATAGCAAAGGCCTTCCTCGGCTGGGGGCTCCTTGTGCTCCAGGACCAGGAGCGCGTTGATGATCCCTGCTGAGTCTTTTCTCTCCCCTGTGGTGTCTCAGAGGCGCCCTGCTGGGCATCTCTATCCTCCAGTTCTCTATACCTGGGAAGAACCGTCTTTCTTTCAGGTGACTTCCTGTGAGCCTTTCCTTAGTCTCTGGACATGGAGTGCTAAGTCTTTAGCCTCTTCTTGAGGTCTCTTCACACCTCTGGGTGGCCCCATTGGACAAAAAAAATCCTGTGCTGGTTCTTCTCCACCTGCCTACATTTAGTTTTTGGGGAGCAATCACTCGTCTGAAGCTAGACAAACTCCAGGAGATCAAGCTCACCCCATGGCCAAAGGCCTTTCCAAGGACCACCACTGAAGCAGTTGTTAGTCACCTCTTCTTCTGCCTTCTAAATTTCCCTAGGGGAAGGGGATCCGGTGTCAGACCCTAGTATAGTCCATATTAGCTTTATCAAATTAGGCACTAGTCCGAGTCAGAGAAGACACTTCAGAGCTCTCTGAGAGGTTCTCTTGAAGCCTTTCTCACTTTACTTGGGGTGGGAGGTAATATCCCTCACCCCTCCCCTGAAGGGGGAGCTGAGACTCACAGCAAGAACACTTCTCTCTTCAAAGAAATCTTTTTACCAAACTCTCTTCAATCCCTTTCTCTGTTCCTCTTCTCTATCTGTAATTTAATTGATGGTTCTTGTATTAGTCAGGGTTTTCTAGAAAAACAGAACACACACACACACGCACACACCCCTATATACATATATATACACATATATGTTTACTGATTTAAATGTTAATCTCACCTAAAAAATACTTCTGCAGAAACATCTCTAATAATGCTTGATCAAATGTCTGGGTACCATTGCTTATCCAAGCTGACACATAAAATTAACCATCAAGGTCTAATGAAGTTCCCCTTCATTCTCTATTTGGGGGTGAGGAAACGACCTTACCTGATATTCTGATATCTGTCATATTAGTGCTTCAGTAGAAATGGAGGCACAGAAAGCCCCGTTCTAATATCCTATTGCACAAAAGTAACATTCCAGTTGCTGTTGGCTATGCAGACCCCCCAGTTACCACCAAGTTCCAGGCTCAATGGCACTACTGCAGACCCCCCAGTTACCACCAAGTTCCAGGCTCAATGGCACTACTGCAGACCGTTATTGAATGTCTGGAT
>NW_007793464.1:0-1630 GCF_000696425.1 Galeopterus variegatus
CCGAACCCTCGGCGGGAGTGCCACCGCACTCCCAAGCGGCGCACTGCAGCAGTGCACCACCGGGCCGGCCCCAAAGAAGAGTTTTGATTAGGACTTGGAAACCATATGTGAAAGTTGATCAAAATGAGATAAATGGTTAAATTTGTTTGGCTGTTCTTTGTCAAATACTGAAATGCTGTCATTTTATTTAAATAAATTGTTTTCTCAAGTTCTTCCTTTTTTCCTCCATATCCCTGCTCTTCTCTGCCTTTGTCCTTTTCAGTCTCTGACACACATATCAACACAAAACAGGTTGCCATGGGGTCGGTCAATGAGAAACACTGAAATTTTAAAAAAAAAGAACACTTACAGCTTCACAGTGCTTACTACATAAACTAAAAATACACTTTAGTATTTGTGTTTGTGTGTTAAGGGGTCATATGGATAGATCATATGTTGTCAAATGAATGAGTTATTTCTAGAAGAAATGGAGATGTTAATTCATTTGCATGAACCTAAATCAATATTTCTTGGAAATCAGTATATTTTCTGTTAGTGTGAATGAACACATCACACACACACACACACACACACACACACCTATATATGTGTGTGAGCACTTGATATATGTCACTTAATAATATCAACAGATTAAAGATACTGTCAATCAACTGATACTAAATCCTAAATTCAGAGTTAATATCTGTGCCATATCCTCTTTCTAGCAAGTTTCGATAGTCTTTTTTTTTTTTTTTTTTGTCCTTTTTGAGACTGGCTGCACCGCGCTCAGCCAGTGAGCACTGTAAGCGCACCGGTCATCCCTATATAGGATCCGAACCCGCGACGGGAGCGCTGCCACGCTCCCAGCGCTACACTCTCCCGAGTGTGCCACGGGCTCGGCCCTAAGTTTCGATAGTCTTAAGTAAAAAAAATCTGAGCCACCATAGATTCATAGATTTAAATTAGGTTGGTCGTTAATCAATACTATTTAAAAGGGAGATATGTCAGAATGGCTCCTGAATTTCCAAATATTTTAACTCCAAATATTTAACATATTAATATTTTAATGTCTTTTTCCTTCAATGTCGGGCCTTAAAAACTAACACCACCTTAAGTGACATTACAAGTGGTGCCATTATGGGCCCACAAGGGTGTATTAATGTGGCAGCCTAAGACGGCACCGGGAGGAAGTAGGGTGGGAGTGTCTGCAGGAACCTTGCCTTAGCCCTTATTGGCCCCGCTCCTGAACACTGCGTGATTGCAATAGCTAGGCACTGAGACAGGATGCATGCTCTTGTAACCTTTAAGCTGATTGGAGGATGTAAAAACCTCCCTTCCCCATTTGCTTTTAAAAGCAAGTGCTTGTGTGATAATAAACGGAACTGCTCGACAGAACCCCCGCCTCGTCTGAGTGTCCTTTAATGGGCTGGTTGGGGCCAGTGGTGTGCTCACCTCTCTTCATGGCTCTCTTCCTCCATCTCCTTCCAGCGGGGACCAGAGGGAAAGAGGAATCTGGGCCATCCCCCCGCCCACCAGAAGGAACACCAAGGGAGAGACTGATAACAAGGCAAGGGCTGTTCGGGTCGGCAGGTGGCGGACCCGACACTTCAAGTGTCTGAGGCCAGTAAAGGACCTTTCTAAATCTGCAGGA
>NW_007793465.1:0-1630 GCF_000696425.1 Galeopterus variegatus
TATTCTTGATCTTATGGGGAACACAATCATTCTTTTACTACAAAGTATGATGTTAATTGTGGGGTTTTTATAGATGCTCTTTATTTTCTCTTCCTAGTTTGCTATGAGTTTTTATCATGAATGGATGTTGAATTTTGTAAAATGCTTTTTCTCCATCAATTAATATGATCACATGTGGAGTTTTTTGTTTTCTTTTGTTGGGTGTTTTTTTGTTTGTTTGTTTTTGTTTGTTAATGCAGTAGATTACATTAATTGCTTTTCCAATATTGAGCCATTTCAAATATTGAATTCTCAGGATAAATTTCATTTGGCAGTGATATATGACTGTTAATATTTTGTTGAGGATTTTTAGTTGTAAGTTTATGAGGAATATTGGTGTGCTTGTCTTTTCCTGTACTTGTACTGTTTTGTCTGGTTTTGGTATCATGCTAATGCTGTCACCACAAAATGAGTTAGGAAGTATTCCCTTCTCATATTTTCTAGAAGAGATTTGATGAAATTGGTGTTATTTCTTCTTTAAATGTTTGGTGGAATTTTCAGAGAAACTAACTGAGCTTTAGGATTTTGGAGGGGGGAGTTTTCTAACTGCAAATTTAATTTCTTTAATAGAAGACTAGTCAGGTTATCTATTTCTTCTTCAGTGAGTTTGGTAGTTTGTGATTTTTGAGAAATTGGCTGATTTCATCTAAGTCATTGAATTTATGCATGTAGAGTTGTTCTTTGTGTTACCTTGTTATTGTTTTCATGTCTGTTGGATCCGTAGTGACATCCCCTCTTTTCTGATATTGATCATTTTTTTTCCTCTTGTTGTCAGTCTAGCTAGTGATTTATCAGTTTTATTGATTTTTTTCCAAAGAACTAGATTTAGGTTTGATTGATTTCTTTCTATTGTTTTTAACTTCATTTATTTCTGCTCTCATTTCCTCAATCTTTTTAAAATTCTTTTGACTTGTGCTCCTGTTTTCTTCTTTCTGGTTGCTTTGGGTTCTTTTTGCTCTTTTTTTCCCCAGTTTCTTAAGGTGGAAGTTTAGATTATTTTTCATTTTTTGTGTGTGTGTTGGCAGATGGCCGGTGTAGGGATCCAACCCTGGAACTTGTTGTTATCAACACCAGGCTCTGACCAACTGAGCTAACCAGCCACCCCTAGATTGTTGATTTGAACCCTTCCTACTATTATAATGCTAGCATTTGATGTTTAATTTAAACATTTAATGTTTAAGCATTTAATGTTTAATTTAATTTAAGCATTTAAATATTTTTCTGATCACTGCTTTAGTAGCGTCCCATATATATATTGAAAGTCCCAAAAGATATCATTATACTTTTTGCTTTTAACCACCATCATATATTTATTTTAAAGAAATCAAGAGGAGAAAAACAGTCTGTTAAAATTGCCCAGATACTTACCATTTCTCTTGCTCTTCTTTCATTCCTGATGGTCAAAGTTTCCTTCTGGTGCCATTTCCCTTCTGTTTGAAGAACCTTCTTAAGCATTTCTTTTAGAGCAGATTTGCTGGCAACAGATTTTTCTCTTAGTTTTTCTTCATCTGAGAATATGTTCATTTCACATTTTTTTTTTGTCTTTTTTCCGTGTCCGGCAATGGATCGCAACCCTCAGTGTTGCCCCTGT
>NW_007793466.1:0-1630 GCF_000696425.1 Galeopterus variegatus
GACTTTTTTAGAAAAATAATGATATCCCCAAAGATTAGGATTCCAGACAAGGCTGAAAAATTACTATCTAAACTCCTAAACTAATTTAAGTCCTCTTTGGAATAAGGCAGGTTACACTAAACAAATAAGAGAAAACAAATAAATCTTAATGTAATTGACTTACATACTATGTATTAACAACATCAGAATGGAAAAAAAAAATTCTGAATTTCAAATTGGCTTCCAGGAAATTAAATTATTCTAATACATGCAAAAAAAAAAAAAGGACTACAGGAATCTAGTTTGAGAAGAGGTAAACATGCTATTAAATTGTGAAAATTTAAAATATGTTAAAGCAAATAGAGGGTTCTACAGACAAGTTGCTGGGGGATAAGAGTGGGATTCATGATTGGAATGGTCTTACTCTACACAAGAATGTTAAAAACTGGGGAGGCTGAAAGTAGTGGTAAAATATAATATTATATATAATTTTCATAGAATATATATTTTATATAATATGTATTTTAATTTTGTTTGGTGAAGATGCACAGAAATAGGGTTAATGGCAGAAGGATATTATTTGGGAGATGCTGTATAGCTGCAGAACAAGCTGCTGACAGCAAAATTTGTCTGTCTGCAGTGGTTGCAAAGTGGGACTCAACAGTAAATTTGAGCAAGGAAGAAAACTGTTGGGAGCCATGGAGTAGGCAGTAAGTTGAGAGGCTACAAGAGTCAGGAAAGCCCGACAAATCCCCAGCGTCAATGAATGGAAGATTTCCTGTGTTTAACACCTACTGAGAAAGAATTCATCTGGGTTGCTTTTTAATGTGTTGGTTAATGGCTCACTCTCTGTAGTTAAATATAGGTGAATCTCTTGATAAAATTAGCATAACACATTTTTACCATTAGAATATATCTTAAAACCAACAGTTTGGTTGAAGGAGTTGACTAGCACTATTTCCTGCATGTAGTGCAGTGTTTAAATCCAGTAAATTGAGAAGATTACAATGGATCATAAATAAATATAACATGAAAATTTAACTTAATTAATATTTTGGGATAAAAATTAAAAGATTAAACAATAAGCTGGTATCCACCCTAGAATAAGTCAACAAATATTTATTGAGTCTATGTTAGGTACAAATAACTTTAAGTGATGAACTTAGTATCAGCTCTGCTACTTTTGTGAGCCATACAGCCAACAATGCTGTACTCTCTCTTGCCTTTCTAGGGATGTTAGAAGAAGCGCTGCTTAGATATGCATCAAATAGGGAGAGCGGGGTTCTTAAGACTGAAGGCAGGGAGGAAGGATTTTCAACTGAAGACACCATTGTGGGACAAGCCAGAGCTGAGAACACATTGTATACTGAGCAGATATTAAGTGCCAAAGAGGAAAACGTGAGCTTATTCTTCATATCCAGGTTGCCATCTAAGGGCCTTAGTGGCAACATCAGAGTCACAATATAGTAAGCAACTCAAGACTGAGGCTTTCGTAATCTGTCTTATTCACTATTGTATACCAAGAGACTGACACAAAGGTTCCTGACAGATCTTTGCTGGTTGAATTGAAACCTAGGAAGACAGTGAAATGGTTCAAGAACACAAACATGGGTGAAAGCAATGAAAGCAAGATGTTCCTTTGAACTGTAAT
>NW_007793467.1:0-1630 GCF_000696425.1 Galeopterus variegatus
AGACCTAACATTACATGGATGCCACCAATATTTCTGACTTGTATTTTCCAAAGCTGAACATCCAGCCACACCTGGGGCCAATTTAGCCACAGCTAGAGCAGCAAAAGCATCTGGGGTTCTGGTGCTGGAAGCAACTTCTTGAGGTGGCTCTGGGCAGTGACCCTATAGAGGATGCCTTAAGCCTGTTCCTTAAGACCATTCCTTCTCCCTAGGCCTTTGGGCCTGAAATAGAAGAGTTGACCCCAGAGGCTTTTGCGATGTATTCAGGTCTTTTTTCCTCTTCTCTTGATAATCTCTTTCTTTTATATTAATCTTTTGAGCACTACTGCATTTTTCCTCTGAAAATGCTCTCTGCTTCTCTACCATATGGCCAGGCTGCAGATCTTTACACTCTGCTTCCCTTTTAAATTCTGGCTTTATGTCATGCCCTTTGCTGCCATAATTCAGCATAGGCTGTTACAAGGAGCCATGCTGTTTCCCTAATGCTTTGCTGCTTAGAAATTTCTTCCACCAAATACTATGGTTCACAACTCTCAAGTCTTAGAGCATGGACATAATGCAGCCAAGTTCCTTGCCAGTTCATGGCAAAAAGTGTTCTTTGCTCCAGTTTCCAGTAAATTCTGTCTTATTTCTATCTAAGACCTCCTTAGAATGGTCTTCACAATCCATATTTCCGTAAGCATTCTGGTCACCAACATTTAACCAGTCTATAAAACATTCCAAACTTTCTCTGTTTTTCTTGTCTTTTAAACTTTCAAAGCATTTAGGCTTTTTCTAGCCTTTTCCTCTAAATTTCTTATCCTCTCCTCAACACCCAGTTCCAAAGCCATTTCCACATTTTCAGATATTTGTTATAAATAACACCCCACTTCTCTGGTACCAATTTTCTCTATTAGTCCATTTCTGTTGCTTATAACAAAATACAGTGAACTGGGTACTTTGTAAGAAAATTAAATTTATTGTTTACAGTTTCAGAGGCTCAGGAGTCCAAAATCCAGGGAGCACATTTGGTGCAGGGTATCACATTGTGAAATGGCAGAGCAGAGAGAGTAGAGAGTAACCTCCTCATTCACTCTTTTTAGAGACCTCAGAACCATGCCCCTAACCACCATTATTAATCCATTCACTATTGCAAGGTCCTACAATCCAATCACCTCTTCAAGGCTCCACCTTTCAATTACCATAATAGGATTTCCGACCTGTCATTATCCTCTCAGTGATGGAGACACAAGGATTACTCAGAGCCCAACTGTGTGAAAGCAATGAGAGGCCCAGAGGGACTACACCAAGCTTACTTCCACAAGAAAGGAGAGAGTAGGTGCAGCCCCAAGCTTGGGCTTGTCTTGTCTTTTATTGTAATGTCAAAACCTTGGCTATGTAACAAACTAAGTATAGTGTCAAAAGAAGTACAGAAAGGAGTGTGTGAACAGGACAGAAAATGGTCTCAGTGTTGCCTACTAAACAGAACAGTTTTGCTGTTTTCAGTATGTGCTGTTTTCAGCACATATAATTCTGATCCTGTGCACTTAAGGCTTCTGCTCTCTGTGCACTCCCTATTCTAATCAGGCCCCTGTGTTCCCACCCTCCTAACAGTCACAGTGGGGGCTAAGTTTCTAATATGTAAAGCTTG
>NW_007793468.1:0-1630 GCF_000696425.1 Galeopterus variegatus
AAAGGAGCAGGTTTGGGGCACGAGGAGAGGAGTAGAGTGGAAAAACTTCTTAACAAAACTTGTAACACACTTAGTTAGAGATTCCCAAGGGTCATGCCAGTGAGCACCTTTCTGGCTGTCAGTACTTCCTCGTTGTGTCCCACTGGGCAATTTGAATGCTCTGTGTTTCATTTGCCTCCACAGGAAAGTGGACATAAACATAATGCCTGTCTTACAGGGACACAGCAAGTGTAAATGAAGTAATACATGTAAAATTTTTAGACTAGCATAGATAAAGTGCTCGAGATAGTAGCTGTCATTATTGTGTATCTGGTGAAAATGTTTTTAAAGATTATTCTTAAGCTCACCAACACTCTTGAAATATAGGTTTGGAAATCACCAGAATAGAGATGGTAGTTCAGGTAGCAGGACTGATTGATTTAATCCAAGTATTATGTGTAAAATTAAAATAAGAAAGCTAAGAACTTAGAAGCTAACTAAGGAATATCGGTAAGAGTCGAGTTTGTGAAAATGAAACTGACTTCTACTCATTGGTTTGCTGGCAAATATATGTATATTTCTCTGAGAGCTGGCAGGTACAGGAATCCGAACCATTCACCCTGGTGTTACGACACCATGCTTTAACCAGCTGAGCTAACTGGTCAGCTCCTGTTAAATATCTAACAACTGGCATTCAAAAGAAGGAAAGAAAGAAAGAACACCAGTCCTAGTATTAGCATTTCCCCATTTCCAAGGTGCACAGACTCCCCTTGTGGTTGATTTCAAGGTACTGACTGGACTTGGAAAGCAGCTGTGCAGAAGTGGGAACAGCCGCCTCTTGAGAGAGGTCTGAGCCAGTGTCACCTCTGTCCTCAGCCCCAGCATTCCAGTTCTCTGTCCTTCACGTAGAGCTGTAGGATTGTGTGTCAGGCACTGGTTGAGGACAAGCATTGACTGTTGTTAGTGACACTGTTCTCATGATATCATTCTGTTCTAGATAGCAGCCTGTGTAGTTGTAGTCATTTCCTAGGATCTGTTGAGGCTGAGATACATACAGCAGATTGTTCTCTTTGTGGTCCTTGTTTTGTCATGAGTATGCATTTTAGAGTAATGTGTCATTTCCTTTTTTTTTTTTTTTCCCCTGACCTGTAAGGGGATTGCACAGTGTGGTCCGCATCGCGCTCAGCCAGTGAGCGCACCGGCCATCCCTATGTAGGATCCTAACCTGCGGCCTCGGTGCTACCAGCGCCGCACTCTCCCGAGTGAGCCACGGGGTCGGCCCATAATGTGTCATTTCCTAATCTCATTCAATTTGCCTATTCCTGGGATAAATTATGTTTTGGGGGATGAGGGGGCAGTCGGGGGGAGACTCTACTTCTGTCCTGCCCCCAACCCTGCAGTTGCCATCAAGCAGAGAGCACAGGTTAAAAATCTCTTCTGTGATAACAATACCAAGAAAGGGACCAATAAGATCACTTCAAAATAAGAGAAAGTATAATGTTTACTATAAATAAACATGCTTGAAGTTTTAAGACACCATTAGAATTACAGGACTAGGTTTTCTAGATGATAGGAGCTCCTGGCACAGTGAAATTTCATTGATAAAGATACAAGATCAGTGGGCAAGGTATTAGTTTGATTGGTTGGTGTG
>NW_007793469.1:0-1630 GCF_000696425.1 Galeopterus variegatus
GGAAGGAAGGAAGGAAGGAAGGAAGGAAGGAAGGAAGGAAGGAAGGAAGGAAAGAAAGCTCTTCCTTACAACAGAATAACAACTAATAAATGTAGAACTGATGAAATTGGAAAAACACTCTTTTGCTAAAGCTAGTAGTAATAATTTGAGAAAGAGACATAGATACTAAAATTATACAAGTAAAAGTATATTAACAGTGGTACACTTACACAGTCTCAAGATATTTCACCAAAACACACTTACTACAAACAGCAATTTTAGAGTAGATTGCATCACTTTAATCATGTAATAAAAGCTAGTCTCGCAAGTGATCACAAAAAGAGACATCAGGAAAATCTGATCAGTCACATCACTTCTTAAATATTATTGTCAAATAACATCATAATGTAGATTTAATCTTGAGGAAACATCGTACTGATGCTTCAGCGCATGTAATGCTGTTGACTGCCTCTCTTTCTTTATTCCCCTTCTTCCTGCAGCTTCTGTTACAACAGCAGTCTACTGGTTTTTTTTTCTTTTATTATCCTTACTATGCTTTCTCCTGACATATTCAGAGTCCAGCTCCTCCTCTCCAGTATTTTTGTCATTCATTTTCATGATTTTGATTTTGACATTTGCTTCTCTAGCTCACAGACTCAAAACCACACATCTAAACTTCTGCTAAGCAGTTTCTCCTGGGTGCCTAACAGACATCCGAGGACCAAGCTCATTTTTTATTTTCTCTTCTAGACTGCATGTCCTCCTGCCTTCCCTAGTTCAGTGAATGGTGTCATTCTGCCAGTTGCCTAAACCAGAAACCTCACCCTCTGTGTAACTCCCACTCTCTAATACCCACATGCAATCAATCACCTTGTCTTTTCCATTTTCCTTGATACCTCTCGTTACTACCAGTTCTGCTGGTTTCTTCCAAACCCCTCCTAATTTCTCTCCTTGCTTACAGTTTCGCACCTCTCTGATCCATTTCCCCTTCTGCAGCCAGGATGACATTTCTAAAAGGCAGACTCCACAATCAATCCCCCAGACACTTTGCCTAGAGTTCAAAGTTAAATCTTAAAGTTGATGTTATAAGGATTTCCTGATGCCCCCCTCCTCTGACCACACACACTTGTTCCGGTCTGTACCCATCAGTCTCTGAGACTGAGCACATGCTTACCTTTACCACTTTTCGCTCATCCCGGGATCAACCCTCCTTTCCAACTCTAGCAGCACTTTCACCAGGTATCTTTCCCTAATTCCCTCAGACTAGATCAGGTTTTTCTTCTATGCATACCAACAACGATTCTTTCATTTTTTGCTCCACTCTGTTATCTATTTATCTCATTAAACTGCCTTCTTAAGGGTTTCCTAATTCTTCTGACTCTATTGGGAATAAAGCTTCTATTCAATATGAATTTGGCTTACATGCTTAATAATACCTGTATTTTTTTAAGTGTGGCTTGGGATCAAGCTGTGTACAGGGCAAGCATCAGTCACGGGTACTAAAATGCTGCTTGGACAGACCTGAGCCCCTGGACAGAGGGCTGATTACTAAGGCAAATGTCACTCTCTCCACATCAATGTCCAGATGATATCCAGCATAACATTTTAAGAACAATATGAAAAGAAATCTTCTTCTTGTCTATATGAATGA
>NW_007793470.1:0-1629 GCF_000696425.1 Galeopterus variegatus
TTCCACTTTGATGTCATTTTCATTTATTCCTCCCTTTATTTTCCCCCTGAAAACAGTCCAGGTTCTTAGCAGTTTTCCAGAAAACGTCCCTTCTCCCACCTCTCCGTTCTTCAAGCCACACTGCGTTAGCTGAAGGATCACTGCCCCTTCGTGCTGGAGGTTCACGTCTTCTTAGCAGTTTTCCAGAAAACATCCCTTCTCCCACCTCTCTGTTCTTCAAGCCACACTGCGTTAGCTGAAGGATCACTGCCCCTTCGTGCTGGAGGTTCACGTGGCGTCCTTCCTCAGCCTGACCGTTCAGTGTGCACTGTGGCATGGCTTCTATCTGGCGCCAACTTAGTGTCCCACCTTAACATGTGAGAGCGTTCCTTCCAACTTCAGTGCACACGCTGTGCCCAGGTCCCTCTGCACCTTGGCTCATGCCAGTCCGCTTGCCCTGATCACCCTCCCCAAAGCTCTTCGCCTGTGCAGATCTTGGCCTACCTGTGGGAGTCGGCTCCATCTCTGCCTTGTATGTGCAGCCTCCCCACCCCCATCCTCTCACAAGAGTCTCTACTCCCCTAAACTTCCAGCGCCCTTGCTTTCCTCACCTCCCACTGGATCTTGGCACACCTGTTCAGTCACTGGATTCTTTATTCTGCACATGTTTCCTGAGCATCTGTCCTGTGTGCATAGAACTCTGGATGCATTTTATCGTTAAGTGTGAGCACCCTGGGTTTGCATCCTTGCTCTGCTGGTTTCTAGCTCTATGGCCTTATTCAAATTATTTACCTGTCTGGGCATTAGTTTCCTAGTTGGTTAAATGGGGATAATCGTGTCTACCTCATAGAGTTGATGAGATTAGTGAGTTACTATATGTAAATTGTGTGGCACGTAGTAAGTGCTGTAGGAGTGTTAGCTGCTGCTGGCATTAGATTATTATAATTACTTTCAAAAAAGCTGAAATGTAGGGATCAAATCTGTTGCCTCAGTTCGTTTCAGAGCTCAGTGACTTATACATAGTTTATGCTCATAAATGTGTCTTGAAGATGATATTTTATGGCAGACACAAGAATTTGCCAAACACCTAAAACTTCAATGTATGGGTTATGACATGGTGAAGTTAATGTAGTTAATATAGAATAAACTCATTTGCTTGGCTCTACTAGCTCAGGGACTAAACTTCAGTTATCTAACATGCAGTATAATGCCACATGTGATTTTATGAAATATTTTAGGAAATGTTTATGAGGGCATGTATATCCAAATTTTGTAAAATACAAAAGCTATGACTGCTTTACTGTATTAAGATCATCATTGTGAGGAAAACTGATAATTACCTAAATTCCAGAAATCTGGAGAACTGGTATTTTATTTCATACAAACTTTTGTTTTGGCCACAGCAGGAGGGTGGTTCCAGTCCCTCCACCACCTTCTCTCCTCTGGAGCTTACTGTTGGAACCAAGCTCAACACTGAGCTCAGAGAGGCAAGGGGCTCCTTCCCCAGCAGCACAGCATCCAGAGTTGTGAAGACACATTCTAGAATGATGGCGTGGCCAGAGGCAGGAGAAGGGCAGACTTGCCAGCCTTCTCACCTCCCAGTGCAGATCTCTTCACACACAAACTTATGTGTGTTTGCCACTGTGGACA
>NW_007793471.1:0-321 GCF_000696425.1 Galeopterus variegatus
AACCCGGGAGGAGCTCACCCCTTACCTGAGGGGACTCCTTCTTGGACCTCCTTCACTCTCTTGGCGGTTCCTGCTGCTGACGCTTCGCTCTAGTCCATTTTCTCCAGCGCTGGCTTTCCGCACCCACCACCGGCTCATCCAAACATAAGTCTCCCTTTAGAGGTGCCATTTTAAACTAGGACTACCCCTCCGGCATCCAGCCCTAACAGTGGCAGTACGCCCCACTACAGCCTTCAGGGCCTCAGTGGACCCCTAAATACTCCCTTGTCACACCAGACCGTCCACATTCTACTCCTCTCCCAACCCAAAGTTAAAGGCGAT
>NW_007793471.1:1321-1629 GCF_000696425.1 Galeopterus variegatus
ATTTACTGTTTCTGTTTCTCCGAGCCCAGGGCTCCCGAAAATCCCGGCACCGGGTTCCTTCGAGCCTCCGGGCACTCGCCCTTGCCAAGGTGACAGAAGGTTAAGTGACAACTTATACCTTCCTCCCTCCTGGTTCGTCTCTGAACCTCCGGGACTTCCTCCCTCCCGGTTCGTCTCTGAACCTCTGGGACTAGCACATTATAGTGGGGACGTCCTCTATATTTGTGTCTTTCCCTCCCACCAGCCAAAAGATTCTCTCTTCTCCACCTCCCTACCTTCCTCTCTCCTTCCTGCCTGAACATGGGAGC
>NW_007793472.1:0-1629 GCF_000696425.1 Galeopterus variegatus
CGCCGCCGCGCTTCCCAAGCGGCGCACTATCCAGTGCGCCACCGGGCCGGCCCTTAAAAACTGTTTTAAAAAAATCTTTAAAGACACATTACTAACATAATTACCAAGGTAAGAATTTACAGGAGACTTCTTATTAAAAACTGTTCAAGCTAAATTCCAGAGAGATTGAGAATCCTGACCGTCCCAGCTAACTACCGTTCTCCCTGTTTGAGCAAAGCTTTGTGTGTCAAACTGGCTCATGGCCGTGGCCAAGAACCACACGTACCCCTCTTCAAGCATAGTCCGCTTCTCCCATGCAGTGCCTCTGCTGAGTGGCACCTTTGGACTTTTGTATGCTTATTGGACTAAGGATCCATTGACTTTTCTGAAACAGTTACAGAAGAAAATGTATATATTGATACAAACTCATAGATTTTATTTCCAAGTGTACTCAAGTCAAGGCATATTGTAGAGTCAGCTGACCATAGCACCAAAGAACAAGCAACAAAAAACGAGAGCCAGGGTATCCTGGAAGGAGAGGCCTCCAAGCAGTCCACAGTGCTGCGGTTGGCCTGATATGGCACATTTCAGACTCCATGGAAAATAAAATCTATAATGAAATGCTGCGACGCCCCAACACATAGGGTTTTATTATTGTGGGCTTTGAAAGAAAAAGAAAGATACAATATGCCTAATAAAGATGTTTCTACATTCCACTTGCACCCACATATTTCCACCCAAAGACTTCACACTGAGCTTTTCTACATTCGGAAGCACTAAAGGCGTGCTCAGAGGAGGGCTGTTCATGAAAGACCTGAGTCCCCAGTTCCAACTGTGTCCTCTACCAGCCTCCATTTTTCTCGGACCACGGCTCTGCCTCTTAACAGCTGTTTGACTTCAGAAATGTTACTTTACCTCTGAGCCTCTCCTTTTATCCCCAGAAGGTCACTAGGAGCATTAAATATGATAATTCAAGGGGCGTGCTTAGCACAATGCCTGGCACACTATAAACACCCAATAAATTTTAGTTACCCTTAGCTTAATTATGGGTTTTGTTTATTACATCAGTATTGCCATCAGTATCTGATCAAGGTGACTTTTAGCTAAGCCAGGGCGTAATCTGCTAACTGCCTGTCTTTTGTGTCTTACTCTTTGGGTTTCTCCAGAGCCCAAGATAAAATCTTCCGTGACTTTTCATGATCCGTGACTTTTCATGATCCTTTGTGAGGCTTGAACAATGAGCACCTGCTCTGAACTTGGGAGCTGCCACAGCTCTCCCCAGACCCAGGACACCATGTGCTTGCCCTGCGGTGCAGCCAAGGAGATTTTCTACCCATGTGTGCTGCTTGCTGGTGCTTCCCACCTTTGAGGAAGGGGCACAGTGACTTAGGATGAAGTGATGAAAGGAAGCGGTAAGCCAGCTGGCACGCTATGGGTCTAAGGAAATATTTCCAGGAATTGTTTCATTTATAGAAATTATCACCCAGTTGACCTGTTACTGTATACACTGGCTTCACTTGCTGTGGCCTTATAGTCTAGATCAAGGCTCAGCCAACTTATCTGTCAAGGATCAGATAGTAAATATTTGGGGCTTTGTGGGCTACACACAACCCTCCTCTCCTGCAACTCTTCCTCCTTTTCTTCTTCCAA
>NW_007793473.1:0-1629 GCF_000696425.1 Galeopterus variegatus
CATAAGTTATTCCATTTAGAAATAAGTTGCAGATATATTTTTATTTATTTTTTACTTTCATCACAGTAATGAAATGCATTTATTCTAATAAGATCATTGAAGTGTTCAAATTTATTGGTATATAATTTGCTAATTGTATGGAGATCTCTAATTTTAATCGCTGCATTATAAATAGTATACTTTTTTCATATACAATTGAATTTTAAATGTTAGCTACATTTTTCCCTATCTGTACGTCTGTATGTGTATATTTGTGTCTACTTATCTGTATTTTTATCTGTTATCCATCTACCCTATATATTTATTGATTTAGGTTTGTATTCATTTATTTCAAACGTTTTCCTCTCCTCACCTTCCTGATCCACCTTTATTTAGATGTGGTTCTTTTTTCTTTAAAATTTCTTTGTTCTTTTTCTAACAAATTTAGTTCAACATTTTAGTTCATTATTGTCTTTCTTTTTCAATAGTGAAGTAATAGTTGCCTGTGAATTTAACTCTTTAGTATAGGAGCATACCAGACAGCTATATGTTAATCTGCTCCTCTACTATAACTAGCACATTCCCCCCCCCTTTTTTTTTTGTAAAGAATACTAATAGGCTTTTATTTCAAAATTGCAATATTTGTTGTTGATTTCAAACTTTTAAGAATCTTTCTGGACTTGTTTACATTCTCCAGTATTTGCATTCCTTTATGTTAGGATACATTCTGTGTTGTTTCCAATTACAAACAATACAAATGCATAAGCAGAAAAGGATGGCAGCACTATCACTCACAATCATCTTGGCTCAGATTGGGTAATTTAATAACTACAGTCTCATTGGTGGAGAGCAGAAAGCATGGGATACAGGAGAAATACATTTTAAAAGAGTGAGAAAAACAATGTTTACAGAATATGAGTGGTTGGTAAGGGCACATTTCACGCCTATGAAACACACAGAAGAAAGAGACATTTACCATAAGAGGAGAAAAAAGTAGAAAAGCAAGATGGGTACTAATTACTAAATTCACCCATTGTACAATTTTACATAGTTTTGCAAGCCAATAAGCCTGGATACTGGTTATGCTGTAAGGGAGTGTGTGACAATGATCTTTCAACTATACAGTACTCTAAAATAGTTTGGGGCTATGGCTATGAGAGAATAGATAAAAATACATTACATTAACTAATAAGTTAATGAAGCATTTATTCTATGCATTTATTTACTCATTTATTCACACATGAATGCTTAAAATAGTCAACAAAGTTTTATTGTCTCTCAGAAGTGAGACTACTCAGAGTGCATCATCTGTGTGTCCAAAGTGTCACGGAAAGTGTTTCCAACTGTTGAATGTATAGATTATTTTGCATTCCTGCCTGCTGCTGTTGGATAGCCCATAAAAGTGTATGCCAACACTAAGTCTAGCTACTTTTATTCATCAATCATGAAGCAATTTCAGTGCTTCTGAAATTTGACAAAGCACACAGGCTGGAAACTTAATTGGCCTTCCCATTTTTTAAAGGAAATATTACACTGTGTGTCTTAAACCTCTATAAGCAGTCCATCTCCCGTAATTACTAAAATAACAATGTATGGATGTGGCATAATAGGGAGAACAATTTAAGAGAAAAATGAAAATTATTTCAATAG
>NW_007793474.1:0-1629 GCF_000696425.1 Galeopterus variegatus
TATTGTAACAGTTGCCATTTAATTAGTATCATATAGGAGAGTAATTACCTTTTCTCCCATGAAATGTTAATATAAAAAGAAAAAATATACATCTCTGAAAATTAAGAGCAAAGGCTTTTAAAATATTTTTTCTTGTATCCTAGTATTTAACACTAAAGCTATCATGAGCATTTCAATTTTAACTTCTCCCTAAGATAGAAACACCAAGAAAATAATATCTAATTCAAGTAAGAACACGGTTAATCAAAATCCAGAAGAACAAGGCTGTTTTACTGACAAGCTACAGAGAGCATTGAAAATCCAAGATGTCCAAGGATAAACCACTATTCCCATTTTTTAAATTTTTGTATTGTCACTTTGGGCACACATAAAGGGAGATTAAATCAGTCCTACATGATCTATGTAGTTCTTTCAAAGAAATTCTAGCAAAATATACAAATTACTGTTTGCTTTATCAATGTTATAAAAATAAAACAAAATTGTTACTGGATTATAGTTGTTCATAGCTGGCCTTTTCATGTTGTCTATACTAATATTTCATAGGATAAAAATGAATGTTATGACTACATTTCATATATTTTGGGACAAATATATGCAATATTTTTAGAATATTTTCTCCCTGCCTTTTAAATGTGTTGAGATAGTATTGACCTATTATTATTTGCTCGACTGGCATGAACATTTTTATGCTAAATATAACCTTCTCACAAAATATTATAGAGGAATTATTCATTGGATTTAAACACTGAATTTGTGCAGAATTATAGGGACTAGCTTAATGTGATGAATTTTCCTGTAGGGATGGGCTTTGCATTATATGGTTCTTTTTTGGTCTTTCTCCATTTTGTGAAATCTTCAAATGTACGAATTAAAAGTAAAAATCAGTAGGGTATTTTAATGAGTGTTTGGACTGAATACTATAAACTTAGGACAGAGGCATTTGAATTATGAAATATTTCCTGTTTTACAAATTAAAAGTAAAAATCAGTAGGGTATTTTAATGAGTGGACTGAATACTATAAACTTAGGACAGAGGCATTTGAATTATGAAATATTTCCTGTTTTACTAGATCTACTAGTTGACAATTTCATTTTATTCAAGGACACTATAAATGATATATAGTGATAAATGTATGTTTATTAATCTCTCCAGTTCCTGATATCTTCTATCCGCTTTCCTTCTTTGCTTTATTCATAGCACATATGATCATCTGGCACACTTTTTTAAAAGTATATTTTCTCACTTATTTTGTTGATTTTTTAATTATTTTGTTGATTTGTTGGTTGTTGACTGTGTAGTTGATTACAATTAGAATGTGAGCTGCATGGACACTGGGAATTTTGTTTGTTTTGTCGACAACTGTATTTCCAGCACTGAATAAAGAGTCAGCCTCATAGAAGGTGGTCAATACATATTTGTTGAATTAGTAGCGTCAATATAAACAAACATAATCTGGAAAAGTACATATTTAAAATGTGTTTTAGAGATTAAGATTTATCTTCACTATAGATATATAAAGCACTTATACAGAAGTTGGCAAAGTTTTTTCTGTAAAGGGTAAGAATATTTAAGGTTTTGTGTAATAAAACTTTGTTTACAAAAAGAGGTTGCAAACCCAATTTGGTTTA
>NW_007793475.1:0-1629 GCF_000696425.1 Galeopterus variegatus
AAAATACAACAAACCATTAATTACTGTGATTTTCTGCTTCTTATACTGGTGTACAGACTCCATAAGTGGGTTGTTGAAAAGATTGACGGGAAGAAGGTGGAAGTAAAATTTTGTCTTTGTGCATGTGCACTTACTTGATCTGGGGAGCAGGCCCATAGACTTTATCAAATTCTGAAGGGCTCTCGATCGGAAAAAAATGTAAGAATCACTGCAGTAAGATGAAATAGCTTCTGTAGTTGGTTTGAGGGCTGGAAGCATAAGGGTTAGAAAAATGACCAGCCGCTCTGCATACAGTACCTTTTCTCTCCTGTTTTTGCCTTTCTTCATGTCTGAAATCCTAGGCCTGCTCCTCAACCTGACCCTACCCACCCCTGCACCTTTTACGGAATGCCTGACTTGGAAAGCGTTAAATAAACATACTTTACAAATTGGTAAACAGGTTTTCCTCCTTCTCATTAAGCCATTTATTGAAACAACAACAAAAATCACCAGTATCTTGTGGGGTGATTGTAGATGAGCACTTTCTGATAAAGTATGGATAAATACCTGCCTATTCTTAAACAGATATGTATTTAGTTCTGTTTTTTCAAAATGTTTCACAGTACAAAATCATGGCATTTACAGGGTAAGCTAAAAGTGGATTTGAGAAATAAAAGTCTTACATAATTTTTCTTAATTAGAAGAAATGGTAAATTCTACACAGAATTGAGTATATATCAACAATTCACAAAGTTAAGTTGCAGTTTAAGTAGACTTTCCTAACATTATTCATATTTCCCATCCCTTATTTTCTCCTTCTACTAACCATATGGTAAGAAGGAAAGTTAGGTTCTAAAAGCCTTTTAAAACCAAGTTTTAAGAGTTTTCTAACTATATTAATTGTATGCAAAAAAACTTCCTGTCCCCACTTTTGGTGAAAATAAAAACCTGACATTTCTACTTCCTAACTCACCCAGGACTTCCAAAACCAACTGACCTTTCCACCCTAGAGGCCGAGGGCACAGCATCTGCTTTTTTGGGAGCCCTTTGTGATCATCTCTGTCCTGATGACATCAAAACCTTTGCCTAGAGTGGAGGCAAAACGTTTGCCTAGCTTTACACCATAGATGGATTGTACTTTGAGCTGCATTGTACAGCTTTGTCCCTAAATTATTATTTCGCTATGTTTTCAGGGATGAACAAGAAGCAGAAGGTGTCAGCCAAGGATGAGCCAGCTTCAAGCAGTAAAAGCAGCAATGCGTCCCAGGTGTGGTAGCGACTGCGCGACTGCGTGTGATAAGCCCACTGCAGCCTCACAGCAAGACGTTGATAAATACTCAGCTTTTTAAGTGTGCACAATTACTTTAAGTGGTCATTGCTCATAAAGGAATAAAATTGACCCTAATATGTAATAACCGAATTGCCTCTATTACAATAATTATTCAACAGATATGTATTGTTTTTCCACTATCATAGCAGAGACTCTCCCAGGCTTTGGGGCACAGTAATGACCAAAAAATAGACAAATATTGCAGTCCTCTGGGAGCCTGCATTCTGTTGAGGGGATACAAATAAATTAAATGTCTGTTTAGATAGAATGCTAGATGGTGGTAAATATTATGGAGAAAAATAAATCAGAGAAAAGAGGTG
>NW_007793476.1:0-1629 GCF_000696425.1 Galeopterus variegatus
GGCCCAGGGATGAATTAACATTTCTTCCCCTGGCTATTACAGGGGGATAAAGGCGCCTCCTGCAGCTCCCAGCAGGTTGGGAGCAGGAAGTGGGGTAGTTTAGACAGCAGGAATCTGGCTCCACAAAGGCCACTGAAAAGCCATTGTCTCAGGGCTTAACGGGCCCCTTTCTGTTGGCAGCTCCATTGTGTCTCAACTGGAGCCAAGGTCTTCAGGCAGACACTGATAAACAGCACAGTCGGTGCCAGCATAAGCCCCATGTTGCTCTCCTTTCAGTCAGTCATCCCCTGCTCAAGTACCTCCAGTGACTCCCCATTCCCACTTGCTCTTTGCTTGGTGCTCCGAGCTGACCAGTCTGGCCTCTTGCCTGGCCATCCTCAATGTCCACCACTTCTTGGTATTCTGTCCTTCCCGATGTATCCAGCATCCACTCTGGGCCAGGCGCTATGCTAAGTGCTTCGCAAGTGTCTTCTTGTTTCATTCTAAATAACCTCCTCGCCATTGCACAGATGAGAAAGTGGAGGCACAGAGTGGGTATAGGTGGGTGACACCACCAGCCGGGCAGCAAAAAGCAGGTGCAGTGCTCAGCTCAGCTCCTCTGCTGCCCGAAGCTGCCCAGCTCTGGGGATCGATAAGTAACAGACTGACCAGGATCAGTGAGCTGGGGAGCGCAGGCTCTTTGGGCCACTGTCAGTTGGACTTGAGCAGGGACTGTCCCCTTTAGAGAGGGTGCCATCTCCACTACTCCTTACTGCCTTATGAATTTGGTTGGTTTAACCATTTTTTATCCTCTGCAAGGCCCTTGTAGCAATTCGAGTTTGCAATTCCTGGTAGCATGTTTCACAAGGCCAGTGAAGACCCATTATTTGATTTCTGTTCTATTTAACACATCTTCAGCAACCAGGTTACATCTCGTTTGCTGCTTTTCATCTTTCCTGTGTCCTCTTCCTTGCTTTCTTGTCCCGTTGTCTCCCATTCCTTCTGTCTATCCTCTCTCATCTCCCCAGCACATCTCCCTCCCAGTCCGTCATCTGTCACATCATCTCTAAATATACTCGGTGATCAGAAGTCTTTCAGATGTCGGGGAGGGCTTCAGAGAGGTGTTACGCTTGAGCAGGGCTTTGAGGGCTGAGTAGGAGTTTGTCAGGTAGAGCAAGGAGGAACGAGAAGGAGAATCTTGGCTCAGCCACTCTGCAGCTCTGTGATCTGGGGCAGATTCCACCACCTCATTAAGCCTAGTTACCTCACCAGCACAATGGGAATCTCTATATTGTCTCAGTGCCGGAGTCTACAGCAGAGCCTGATCTTCCCGGCTCATGAGAGTCAGTCATGCACTTCTCTTCCAACTCTGCATTCAGCGACGTCACTTTGGCAACTTGGAACCCGCCCACGTGGGAGTATTTGCACCACGGAAATTGGCAAGTGCTACACGTCAGAGCTCTTACCCCCATCTGGAGAGCCAGTTTCCCAGCACACCACCACCTGCCTCTGGGAAGACTGGTTAGGGTTAGATTTCAAGGCGCCTTGAACAGCGAGGCCTGGTGATGTACTGTTCAAATGGTGCTGTGAACTTCAGAGAGACAGTTTGACCCTGCCTAGCCTTTAAAAAAAAAAAAAAAAAAAAAAAAA
>NW_007793477.1:0-1629 GCF_000696425.1 Galeopterus variegatus
AAAAAAAAAAAAAAAAAAAAAAAAAAAAAAAAAAAAAAAAAGAATCATGTGACCCTTACTCAGTTTTTCCTGGCTCTACAGCCCCTTTCCCACCAGAGCCTACAGTGACTGAGCAGAGGAATAGGGCGGCTTGAATTTGTAAGATCTAAGAAAGAACCAAGGGGTGAAAACTCTTGTAGGGAGCGATGGGGTTTTTGAGCTAGAGGATGAAATTATAGATGAATAGGCGGCTGCATTCAAGGGAGGGGAAAAAGGCCAGAGAACAGGGTAGTGGTCTTGAATTTTAATCTTTATTTCTCCTCCACTGTAATTTCCTTCTGACATTTGTCTGAAATTTTGGGAAGAATCTTCATGCCTCATATTGCAGTCCCCGGTGTTTGCCATAGTGGAGGCTGAGAGTGTGGAGTGGACTGAGAAGGAACTGATGTGATTGAGCTCATTTTATTGTGGAAAAGGTGTAAGAGCAGCATCAGCCTCCTTAGATGGACTGTGACATGACGATGCGTTGTCTTTGTTCAGCAGCATAGTGAGTTCAGGAATCAGGAGGTGCAGACAAGGCCCCAGGTACTAATATAATTAGGAATGAAGTTTTTGCTGCTTCTCATGGCTGGAACATCTCACTCCTCTGGCTCAGAAAAGTAAAGGGCCCTTCCCCTCTGAGTTACAGAAGCCTCAGCACTCACAAGGAGAAACCTGGTGCTTCCAGTGGAGGGGGTTGGTGGCATGAGATGCACAAAGTTTTTGAGAGAGGAAAAACCCTAAGAGTCTTCCACTGCTCCTGGAAAGAGCTATGGGGGATCCAGGAGAAGAGACAAGCTGTGGTCTTTATGGGCTCCTGTGAGAAGACAGCTCTGCTTTGGTTAACAGGCAGGACTGGGAGACAGGACCCAGAGAGTTTACTGTGGAGTAGGGTTGTAGCAAAGGTGCCCTGCCCCCGGGTAGTGCAGCTGAGCTTATAGTGCAGCTCAGACCTCCACACATGCAGAGATCCTTCAAGAGGAAATGGGCATCTAATGCTTATATCAGACTCATGGCATCAGACACCTATTCGCAGTCTTTTAATAATTTAAGACTCACCACTATTCTTTTGGTAGTCACATCTTTTTACCTTTTATCTCAACTCAGGAGCCACTCATATATCTTACACTGAAATATAATCTCATTTATTCTTCAGTGCATGATTGATTTTTCTTATGGTTCTCTTTTCTAGCACCTTTACTTCATTGTTTTCTATCCAGTGCAGCTCCTTTTCCTCATCTCAGGAAGAGGGAAAAGACTCATCTCATAACCATTTTCTGTGTTGAAGGAAGCTGGCAGTTTTATAACAAAACTCTCATTCGCCTAAGAGAGAAATGTAGTGCAGAGATCTTCAAACTCTTTTTTAACACACAATTTCCTTTGAAATTTTTTGAACATATGTCTTAAATAGTTGCATGTTCATTTATTTATAAGTTATACATAGTTTATTGTTCTAATGTATGCATTTTAAAATATGCAAAATAGAACACTTAAACAGATGAATTAAATTTGAAATACGTAATATGTTTTTAGCTCCCACAAATAAGTGAGACATGTGGTATTTCTCTTTCTGTGCCTGACTTGTTTCACTTAATATAATTTTCTCTAAGT